>NC_042304.1:3771712-3829212 GCF_901000725.2 Takifugu rubripes | reverse complement strand
TACTTGAAATTATGTTGAAGTCTAGCAACAAATGTGAGCTGAAATGTTTTAGGACACTGATTTTATCACACTCAGAGAGCACATCTACACTCTATGTAGATGTAGATATAGGCAGTAGTAACCCCAGGTTACGCACCATTTACGATCACAGCAAAGGTCGAAGAACAGAAGAACATCCCAGAAAATGAATCGGTTCCTTCAGCTGTTCTTTCCTGAGAATGTCTTTAAAACCTGCTCATAACTTTTCATGCTATTTGGTTCACGATCAAACAGACAGGCGGACAAACGCTGGCTGTCAAGAGATGAACTGTGTTTATAAAGAAGCAAAGAAGTGAGCTAACGTGCGCACACACGCTCCCGGTTAAGCGATTAGGTGTATCGGCAAAAACCGACAAGACCAATTTGTTTTTGGATTCTGTTCTGACTGGAGCCGTAGTTCTGTAGCCCACACGGCCGCCCTGTTATCTGTGGAGACCGTGGACGACTCGTGCACTTCCTTGGGCAATTGTGCGTGAACGCAGACGAGAAACTCGTTGCCGGAAGAGTTCAGGAGAGGTGATTAACACAAGAGCAAAGGACAGGTAGCGTTGAAAGCTTCAGCTGATAAGTGAGTGCTGTCCACCAGGTCAGAGGATTAGCTCGGGTTAATGGAGTCGGACAAAACAGGATGACTGCAACGCAGCAATTTGATATAAATATATATGGATACGCTAGAAATGCAGCCCAAGCTGAGAACAAATGTAACTTTACATGTCTAAGACAGTCTGCAGAATTGCCCAACTGTGATATATTTTATGTATATTACATTTAAGCTCAACTTATATTTTATAAATGTGGGATCTTTCCTTTGACACAAGTGTGTGCTGCTAAAAACACTCATATTATGCTCAGGTGTGATTTAACTGCGATAAATCAGTAATCCGGCGTCGGCTTCGACTAGTCATCCTGCATGAGAAGCTCAGGTAGTTGGATGCCAAAACCTGAGCAATCTGAAGTGTAGGTGTTGCTCTCCTTCCCCGGAGAGTATGCCATTACCAAATCAGGTGTGGTGACTTTTTGTGGTAGCGGTTAGCATGTGTAAGCATGTTGCTGGGAGATATTCCGCCATACGTCAGTGACGGGGAAGCCCTTAAGGCTAATCTCAAGATCCCCGGGTGTTTCCACTTCCTGAGAAGACATAAATCGCTTTAGAAGTCTGAGCAGGAGCAAAATTGTCTGTATGAACCGGGTGACCTTGGTGGTGAATGCGTATGTGTGTGTGTGTGTGTGGTTATTTCCACTCAGCAAGTCTCAGATATTTTCCATTAACAGTGAAGGCTGCAGCAGAGGAGCCCTGACATGTTGATTAATGGTTTAATCAGGAGCAGCGTGTCAGTGCCGACATCCGCCGCGCTGCACCGCCACCAACAGCTTTTCACCTGAGCGACACACGCTGCCGAACACATGCAGGACGCCATCACATTCTGTGCATGGATACGAAGGCCAGAAATAACACCGCGTCCAAACTGTATTCTTTGTTTTTCTCACCCCAGTGTTTGGAAAGATTAAGAAAGCCTCCTAGGGCAACCTGTGATGCTGACCTCTAACATCTGCGCTGTACCATTTCCTGCATTAATAAATGCCGTCGCTTTACTTACAACTGCCAAATTTAAGGGGACAGGCATGGGCATCCATTGGGAAATCCTCCAGTTGCATGGGGCACTCCGCTGATATAGTCAGCCTGGAAGCAAACGGGAAATCAGAGCATAAAATATCACCATCAGCTTCATCATTGTCATTTTTATGAGCTGTCTTCTTATTATAAAGAACATGTTTTCATTTAGGCCAGTGCTGCATCTTGCACACCTTTATTAACCAATAATAGTCACACTCAGTGTGTTTGAGGCAGTGGGCAACAGTGCAATAAACAAGTGAGCCACAAGAGGGGGGTGATACCTGCTGGGAAGAAATGATGGTCAGAAAGGAACCAAGTGATGTTAAATAGAGAAATGCTACCTTAAAAGCAAGGGAATGAACGAGAAAATGCAAAAGGAAGGACACACGTATGCACGTACAAACATCCTTGTCTACTGCTGCCATCTAGTGGACAAACACATTTACTCACCGTGCATTAAAACGTTTCACATTGCTATAATAGTCCACCTCAGCAACCATGGAAACATGGAAACATGCCGCTACTTTCATCTGCTTTTCCAAATGCATTCCTGAGAATTGTATTCAAAGCAAATATTTTCATTTTTATGCAACGATGTTTCATGATTAACAGAAAAAAGGGGTTGAACTGCGAGAACCGCAGAGATGAATGTTGGATAAATACTCACAGCTTTCAAAAGTAGGCAAAAGAATGCTTTAGAGAAGTCAGGGAGACAACGCGATTTTTCTAAAATCTGAAATTGGCTGCAGAGGAGGAATTCTCTGTATTAAAGGCCAACTGCTGCCTCAGCACTTTGAGTAGAAATATGGTTCACATTCTAATACCAGCCTGGATATGTGAGTCATGAACACGGTGATGGGGGTAGAAAGAGACAAACTGTGTTTTAGATCGCACAACACAACAGATTAGTGTGTGATTCCAGTCTATGATCACTGTGAATTACTGGACTTCCATCGTCCAGAACAGGGTCAATGTGTTTTATTGGCAGCTTCATAATCACAAAATGTTTTAATCATTTCTGAGGACAAATACCAAAGTGTGTTTGGGATAAAGACACTGAACTCCGCAGCAGTTGGAAACAGAGGATTTTTTGGCATTTGTGTTGAGAAACCAATAAAAGACGTATAAAAAGACTAAGCTGTTATAAAAAACAAAAGGTGACTAAATCATTAAATTGGCCAGCAATCACTAGATAAGTGTATCACTGTGAATATAATCTTGTTTGTGGCCTTTTAAATTCTCCCTATTCAAGCTAAATAAAACACAGACTTTTACACGCCTTAAAGCTCATTTAGAAGTGGTAAAGAACAACAATCAGAGAAGAAGAAAACTCCTGGTTGCTTATAGAAGATGTGGAATGTGCAGACGCCAGACGCGTGCATAAATAACCGCTCTCATCTAGTATCTACTGCAGGATGGGATGCTGATTCTACTTTACAGCTTTGTTTTGTTAAAGTTAGAGTGTATTAGATTTGGCTGAATGTAAATATAACTAATGTTACTGTCACGCAGAGCACCGTGACTAATGTTCACCGGGGGGCTCGGCTGCCTGTGAATGGTTTTAATGAGAGAAGTCAGATATATGGGGTAGTGGCTGCTTAATAAATCATAATGAGCAGGAAGGACGGTGCAGAGCTGGACATAAAATTACAGAGAAGCAAAAAAAAAAGAAAAAAAATGCCTGCGTCATTGTTGCAGTGTATTGCAGATGTACCTGTGAGAACACTGTGCAATACTTGAGTGTGTGGATTGATCCACACATAAAATGTCCATCCCAGTTGTCAGAACATTTAAAAAAAAACCCACTAATGGGCCATCATGAATGTACTCCTAATTGCTCATCTTTTTGAAAATGCATCGGAGATTTATTGCCCCTTTTCATAAGCATCCACTTCCTGCAACTTCCTCAGTTTGGGGCTGACATGGAGGATTAATTTGGGCTGGCAGGACGTCGAATCTGACAGGAAAAGGAGACGTTTCCATTAAGGATGTGATATCTTTTATTGCCCTCACAGGCAGCTGCTCTCGGCACCAGGAACGAATGGACTCTTTAGTATATCCTCCACTTTTCGCAGCAGCTCTCGTGAATTGTAACGTTTCAATCAAGACTTTAGGAAGAGGGAAGTGGGGGAGAGGAGCAGCCCGAGCTATCGCTCTGCCTAAGTGAAGATTTCTGCCATGAAGCAATATGCTGAGGGGAAGGCCCAACAATTCCAGTTCCTCTGGATGAGGATGAGGGCGCCATGACGCATCAATGCACCACTGAGACCCAGCAAAGAGCGCGGCAGGGGTCTTAAAAGCCATTACTCCAGAAATAAGACCTTTTAGTCATTTTCAAATTGATTACACAACACTCTTATCAGCTGGAGCTTGAGGTGGAGGTGTGTGCTCAGTCTGTCTCACCTCATGGTGTACAGCAGAGTGCCGTCATCTTTCAGCCGCAGTAACTTGTTCGGCGTGGTCATATTGTGCGCAATGGATTTTTTCCCATTGAGGAAGAAGGTGTCGGGAGTCCAGATGTTACTGGCCAGCAGGTTGTTCAAGGGGAGCATCTCCATCGGGCCCTTGAAGCACAGACGCTCGTCCTTCCAGCTTTGGCGGAAGAACACGTCAATGGTGTATTCCTGCGAGATCGGCGGCTGAATCAGTAAACGTGGTGGAACAAACTGTGACAGACAGGCAAAGGCGAAAGAAGCTCCTCACCATTTCAGTGTCAGAGACTGGGCCGAAGCTGGTGACAAAGATGTTGGTTTTGATCTCTGTCACCTTTTCTGTGGATATAGAGCAAAGATGTGTGTCAGTTTGTTATGGGGCATTTGTTATTCTAAAGACAGAGCCGGTCTAAATAGCAGGTTCACCCTTTCATTTGCAAGGAAATTCAGAATTTTTCATTCTAGATCTTATTAACATGTGATTCTGTTTGTAAAGACACTTTTATCTTTGAAATTCATGGGGCTTCTTTGTAAATCATCATTTCAATATGGATAATTCAACACATCCCAACACGATTGTGTTGTTTTAGGCATAAAAAGTTGAAAAAGGATGGTGAAAAAACTTGAATTATCAAGTTCCCTCATCTATTTCTAACCAAACTAATGAGCAGTTTAGCTGGCGACAATGATAACAAAGATGCACAATTTTAACATAAAAGTGAGACTTTAAAAGAGTTTAAGTCAGAATAATACAGAAATGCTTGTAAACCTTTAACACAACTCAATGTGACCTTGACCTGAGCTGCTGCCTACATTGACCTGCATCCACTGGAGCTGTTGTGTAATGACAAAGGCTTTTCCCAAGGTCACGCCGGCGCTCCGCGCGCATTCCCAGTGCCATTAAATCACACCTACAGCAAACGTTAACAGCTGCTGGAGTCTTCTTTTGTTAGACAGATGTTGCAGCATTGTTGTGGGCGTGCGGTGAAGGACAGTCATCCCTCATGCATCGGAACCCACGTCTTACCTCTAATTCGAAGATATTTTCCGACTGACAGAGTGAACACGCGTGAGACTTTTAAATGCTGAAACGGAGCAGCTACATTAATCTTACCTCCCAGTCCAGGACGCAGTCTGTTGTCATAACCATCCAGCAGACCGTCCAGAATGCGTGTGAAGATGGTGATGTTGTCATTTATTTCAGCCTCTTTGGGAGTTACGTCCTGGCAAAAGCTGCATGAGACCATATGGCAAATATAACACGATTCAGAAGAAAACACCAGCTCCATCGGCATGAGAGAGGTCTGTCATCCTCTCGAGAACAAGCGCGGGAAACGGGAACGTTAAAAACGGGGACGCGGGGTGTCCAAAGTTGCACGAGTCGGTTCCTCACCTCAGACAGCAGGTGGCGCTCACAAGCAGCAGCCGGACCCAGAGACCTCTCATTGTCAAGCTGTGGAACATCCCATCGCCCATTCCTGAACACCAGAATCAAAGATGGGTTTTTACCTTAACAGCCTTTTGTTTTTTAATCTCATCCGACCCCCTCTTCTATCGCTCGCAACCTTTTAACAGGTTTTTTTTTCTTTGCGCGCAGCTTGCGGTGCCTTCAAGTGCGCACACGTGGGTCGAAAGATCATAAATCCTTATTCTGCAGGGCAGCGAACTCCTGCAAACTTCATCTTTCTTCACGCCCAGCTCTCTTTTCGGCTTCAGCGCACTTCATCTGCGCTCCCCACGGGCGCCTCCAGCCATCCTGTTGTTACCCTACAAGCCTGCACCGCGTCTAACTCATCTTCCCCAATGACCTCCTCGCACATCCCCGTCAAAATTCCCTTCGGCAGGAAGCGTGGACGCCGCTCTGCGGCTCCTTTCCGGCAGCGGCGGTGGTGCACCCCTGATGCGCACACGCGCGTTACTGTACTCTGCTCTTCCCGTGAACAGCCCACTACATACACGCTGCTCTAATAACACCCCCGTGCTGCAGACGCTTACCCCACACACTGCTGCGGAGTCAAACTTCCAGATTTCCAGAATTCCTCGCTCGCAGATGAAGCTATTCAGTGTCGGAGGAATGACGCCTCCATCCGTGTGGACTCACTGGAGGCAGGGAAAGTGAGGGAGAGAGAGAGAAAGAGGGAGGGAGAGAGAGATGGGCTAATTTTGCTGTCAGCGAGGTTTCTTTCACCCCAGAGCGATGAAAAGGAAAAACTCAAAGGCTCCCCAACACTTCTGCTGACCGGTCATCCTTTAGTTTGATCTCTGGGGAGCGGGGGGACCGGCGCCCGTGTCCAAAACGGCGAGAGGGAGCAGCAGAGACACTTTGGTGGCAAATGAAACACGCAAGCCTGCAGAAAAAAAATAAGGGGGATGCATGGCAAGTGAGGAGAGAGATGATGTAGTGAGATACAGGAGGAGGGGTGACATAGCAGAGTGTGTGTGGGGGAGAGAGAGAGGATGGGGGGGGGGGGGGGGGGGGGGTAAAGAGATAAATGATCAGTAGTAGCAGCGACCGCCATCAGAGGGAGGAATCTCCACAACAGCACTTAACAATGGATGATCCATAACTGAGCAGTACACCACAGCGTGTTGCCCAGGTGATTACTGAGAGTGCAAATGAGAAAGAGGAAACGAGGTTATATGTCGGACCCTACTGTTGTATGAGGGTTTTAGTCTCCTCTCAGATGTTTGTTTTAGAGGGTTTTTTAATGCCTAAAGCATAAATTTGTTTAAAGTGGGAGTTTTTAAGCATCGCACGTGCGTGTGTGCGCGTGTGTGTGCATACCTCGTGTTATCTCTGCATAATTTAGTGCCCTAGTTTGTCCGCACATTTAAACCATTCTGGATTAATGCCATTGTATAGGAATAAATAATGAAACAGGGGGGGAAAGCAGTTGCAAAAATGGGACACGAACAGGTTTTGGCTAATGGTCAAGTTTGCCACCAAACTCTACATTTTGCATCTCTAAAAAGGCCAGAACTAAAAATGAGTCACTTAGAGGGAATTTTTATTCTTAAATTAGAAGCTTATTCATTCAACTGACTCACGCATTTCGATGAATTTGGGCTCGCTACAGTGATTCCTCTCTTCTGCTCATCACAGGAACGCTGCTGGTGGCAACAAAAAGCTGTATGCAATTTATGACACAAGGTAAGCATCCCTCTCATTCACACCCTCACAATTACACCCAGTCCAACACTGCACACAGCAAATGGGGCGTCATGTCAATCAATTAGAGGAATACGCTCAAATTTAAACAGGACAAACCACCATTTTGCCATCTGCATCCGTCGCCAATGCTTGTGGGTGTGCACAAGAACACGCTGGCCTTAACACCAAGTTTGCAAATATCTGTTTACTCTTGATTGTTTAGATGTAGGACAGAAACCAAAATCGAAATGGACTATTTTCAACGGAGCGTAAACACTGAAAACACACGTCAGCATGGCTGAATTAACTAAAGTAAATATGTCTGGAGTAAAACAAAATGTAAACTGACTGAAGTCTCACCGAGTTCACACTTTATCAGGGAAAGTTTCCAACACTCTCCTGTATTTGCTGTCTCACACTTCCTCTCCTCGTAACAAACAATCAACAACAACAAAGGCTCGAAAAACATACAGCTCCGGTGTCCTATTAGAATCTATAAATATAAACATGTTATAGTCGGACTATAGTCTTTTAGGTCTTCTATATAGTGAACAGTGAAGCCCGTTAACACGGGCTGGAATCCGGGTGTGAGAAGAGTCTCACCTGGACTGGAGGAGCTCGGTGGGACGCGGAGCACCGGGGCTTCAGCGCTCCCACACTTATCGGAAGCCCCAAACGTCACACTTCCACGCGGACACTACAGAGAGGATGTGGGGGACCTCGCGCCTCTTTAGCGCGCTCGCGGCACCGCTGGTCGTGGCGGTGATGCGTTTGCGGTCTCAGAGGTGAGGCTGTGGTTCCGAGCCCTCCGCCGCGGCCGTCCGCGCTAACAGAACCGTGTCTGTCTGCTCTCCTCCAGCGTCAACCAGCCTGGAAACATGTCCTTCGTCAAAGACACCGTGGATAAACTCCTGAAAGGATACGACATCCGCCTCCGGCCAGACTTTGGGGGTACGTCGACTGACATCTGATGACTTTTCGTGATTTGCGGTGCAGAGTTGACTTTATTTTTGTGTATTTCCAGGTCGACCCGTTGCTGTTGGCATGAGTATAGACGTGGCCAGTATAGACATGGTGTCAGAAGTCAATATGGTAAGATGTTTCATAAGTTAAAACTATATAATTCCCTATTTGGAATAAAATTAGTGCTGGTAAAAGAATCATGATGGGAATAAAATTAGTTGGTTGATTAAGTATATTTTGTTTATTTTGGAATGCAATTTATTTGTTATTTTTGATCCAGGTAGTTCTGTTAACTCAGTTTATTGTTTTTAGTGTTGTGTTTACCAGTAGTTTTTCCACTTTAGAATTTTATTCTGGTTGACAATATGGTATTCTTGCATTGTCAGTGATAAAAAAAATAAAAATAAAAAATAGACAATTATATATGAAGCTACTTTGATATTGGTTTTGATGGTAAATTTATGACAAAGACCAAAGCAAATTTCCTGTGAAGCTTTCACATTGCAGAGTGGTTTGGTCATCTGCTCTATAGATTCTGGCTAATGGCATGGGTTTACATCCTGGTCCAGTGGATATTTGACTCTTGGAGATGCTTTATAGTGATGTGGCAACATAAGGTCACTGCGCTGTCTGTGTTCTTGTCCTCACCTTTCAACCTTCCTGTATGTGTCAGTGTGCATGTGCACGCAAGCTGGGCCTGGCACACCATGATTTCTACAGTGTAATGCATGTATGCCATCTATCACTGGTCTAAACTGCTGACAGAGCTTGATGTCCTGTCATATGCTACTGAGAGGAAATAGTCCCTGACATGCTGTCCTGACAAGTACGTGTAAAGAAATGTTCCCGTGGTGCGTTCAAATGCATCTGTGCAAAGCCGGAGGATGACCTAGTGAGAACCACAGACATGCACACCATTAACTTCAGCTGAAATTCAAATTGCAAAATCCAAATCTTCTACAATTTAGGTATTAATTAAATTAATGGTATTTTACAGAAACCCACAGCTGCAAAACACAACAGCTGTATAAATGGCAGAGTTTAAAAAAAAATGCTTTTATTTGATAGTGCTTGTCCTTGAGAAGAAAAATTGTAAATGCTCATGTGCAAACGCGCAAAGTTAAAGCGAGAAAGTGACCAACAAACAACCTGGGGAATGGTGGGAGCATCGGTATCAACAGAAAGGACTTTTGTGTGTATACCAACAGCTTAAGATGAGAAGAGAATAAACTGAGAATTCAGCTTTTGACCTTTTAACCTT
The DNA here is from genome assembly GCF_901000725.2 of Takifugu rubripes. Lineage (NCBI taxonomy): Eukaryota > Metazoa > Chordata > Actinopteri > Tetraodontiformes > Tetraodontidae > Takifugu > Takifugu rubripes. Next base: position 3,819,751 of record NC_042304.1, on the reverse strand, counting down.
TTAAAAACGGCACACTGGCTCTCCTTTGTGTTGGATTTGTTTTGGGGATGTTCTGGTTTTTATCATTTTCAACAATTTTATGTGGTGCAGGTGGCTCTGTGGAACATTCTCAAGACCATTTGTACCAGCAGTTACATTGCATGTTATTTATTTGTTTATTTGTTTATCACTCCCCCATCCTAATTGTCATGCAGTTTACCAAACCAGCACCTAACAGCAGGACACACTCAGGCGTCATCGTCACCAATGTGTGTTTTTACAGCGCAACCTGAATATTGCTATTTCTCTTTTTCACCCAGGGAGTACTAGAATATGTGGGCAGTGCACTTAGCTATTTTATTTGCTGACTGCAGATATAGATGATAATGGGTTATTCGTTAAGCATTTTGTAGAGTCAAACAGGTCACTTTCAATCTGGATTAAACGTGTTATGTCTGCAGTATAAGTAAGGTTGGCTCCACATGTCTTTAGAGGGTAAAAGATGATGCTGTGTTGTCTATAGCCAGAATCACAGAATCAGGAATAAAAACTGAAATAAATTCCTTTCAGTGATGGAAAGTACAGTCCTGCATACACTTAGGGTTCCTTTGCTCAGATATAAATCTCTGATTCGTTGCAGTTTGTCCTCATGGGCTGTCTTGTCTTACTTTTAGTAACTTTTAAGCTGTTAACGGGATCAGACACTGTGTTTAGTAAATCACCAGCAGCTGTCAGCGCCTAATTTAGAGTCTCGTCTTAAGAGCGGAGGGAACAGACAGATTAAATCTGCACTGCGGCGTGGCTCGTGTCACTTTTGACGCGGCTCATCATGATTCTTTTACCAGCACTTGACTCTTTTATCACAGATAAAGCAAAGACGCATGGAAGCTGTCTCCTCTTAAAACATTTATGAACAGGGAGTTTAAATTCTGATTGAAACTGTTTACTGACATTCAACTGTAGCCCAAAAATGGTGTTCCTGTGCAGCAGGGAGTACAACCACTTCGTGTTTCCATGGTAACAGACAAGCAGCATGAGTATAAACCACTGAGTTTCAATGACAAAAATGTAACAATCTTCCGGACTGGAACTAATCAATACTATTTTGGTCCCTGGCAGCCACCGTAGATTCTCCATTGCTCTTTCAAAGGGTTGGTTGAGGTTAGCGGTTCAATTATTGTAAACTGTGTAATCTATACATTTTTATTCAACTCCATTTCCTGCCCCATTCTACATAGATCATTACTGTCGAAATATCAGACATCTGACATTTCTAGATGTTTCATTTACAAGTTAACTGAATGTCAATTTAAAAAAAAACTATCCACCATCTATTCTATTCTAAACTTATTCTAAATTCCGGGTTCACTTGCCTCAAATTATAGCTAGTCAAGGACCCTAAATCTTACATTAGCAGCACACTTTAGACCCAGTCAGAAATGACTGGCTTGTTCTGCTGTAGCCTGTGTGGGCGAGCCGCAACAGTCTCTTGTGGAGGAGACTAAATTATTTTATTTCTGTCTGTACTGACTGCTCTCTATTAATATTATCTTAAATGATTTCTTTTTTCCAGCCAAGCACACTAGATGTGATCTGTCCTCTATTCTTGCTTCCTCAGATGTGATTTACCGGCCTTTTCAAAATCAGCACCTGTTGACCTGTATATTTACAGTTTATTGTTGTGTTTCCAGATTGTCGCATCTTCAGATTAATTATAACCCTTAATTATGGAAGCAAGTCCTCAGCTGTATGTTGAGGCACAGTAAGAGGAAAGCATGGGCACGTGAATGACATTTCCTTTTTGGTTTAGTGATTTTTTTGTTTCTCAAAAGCAGTCAAAAGGGTTCCAGATGTAGTTTACTGTCCAGTGTGGATTTAAATTCAAGTAAATATTTAAAGGGATCTGTTAAAGTGCCGCGTAAATATTGGTGTTGAGAGAGACAGGAATTAAAGGAATCTTAATTGCCTTCTCATAGCTCTATCATAGAGAATGTTTTGGTTTTAAATGTTAGCCTTGATCCACATAAAAAAAGCTGCTGTAGTTTAGATCTTGACGGAAGGTTATTTCAGTATTTTCAGATGATGCATAACGTCTTAGTAAAGCTCTGTTTATCCATCTCAACTCCAGATCCACTCTTGCAAGATAAATAGTTCTTCCATGTAGGCTTCCATAGCATCAATGCATTTAAATCTGTGTGGGAGGATGCAGAGATTGATGTGATGTGATTAAATGCACGGATTGTCAAACATACACTTGGATTCCACCGGGAACGCTTAGCTTTGGAGTCGAGTGATGAAAAGCCTCCGTCTCTCGCACAAGGCGCCATTCCTGTATTCCCAGCAGACTTCCTTGTGTTACGTAGAGAACGTTTGAGTGGCGCACGGTAACAGCATCTTGAGTTTGAGACGGAGCACTCTGCGAGACGAAGATGATGCGACTGCTCGTCCCACTGGAGCTCATTTAGAACAAACTCTCCTGTGTCTCCTGTGGGCCACATTTCAGACAACAAGCAGCAGAACTCTTAAGGGTGCGCGAATAACAGCGACAATCACAAGAACAGCCTTACATGACCCCAGCCCGGGTTGTTCTTTTGATTTGGAAGGGCGAATTTCCAGGATTTGCTTTCACAGACCACTAATTATTCCAGTTACAGACCAGGGGAGGAATATTTTTAACCATTTCCTCCTGATGGAGTTCCAAGTTTCCAACAATAGATAGCTGAAATAGAGTGTTTACATTAAATGCCTTTTTTAAATGTTCCTCGATCTCTTCCTGGTAAGGTCTTATTGCCTGGAAGTCTGGAAAAAGTGGTCGGCTCCATTAGACGCACAGGAATCCCTGCTGCCCTTTCTGTGTTTAACAAAAATAATCATGCAACATAAGATATAAAATAATTATTGTAGCAGCATATTTTCTTCCAGCTCTCCTGCACAATCATCACCTTTCATTATGTGTTCTGTATTCTTTTGTTGTGGTAATTTTATGGCCTTTTTTTAAAACCCTAATAAAAATTCAAGTCTCTTTTTTTTAAACTGTTCATGAAGTAAAGGAGTTTTAGTTTGCTCAAATTGTTTGTTTGTTTTTTAAAATTCATTCTTTATTAATTATTCTGCACGTTGAACAGTTGCACTGGTTTCACATACAACAAATAAGAGAAAACATACTGATGTAAAGGCCCATGTTAGCCTCATTTTTTTTTGATACGTTCTGTCTTTAGAGACGCACTGAGGCTCACGATAAGGTCCTGTGGGATGCGGCAGGTTGCTCAGCATATACTGGGAGCAGATGGGCGTGCTGTACAGTGTGTACGCTGAGAGTTATGTGGTTTGGTGCTGTGCTGAGACGTTGAAGTTGTCTGTGAGGCAGCCAAGGACAACTGCTGCGCTGCAATGTGAGGATCCGACAAAGACTAAAATAGAGGTGGGCTCCAGCCTTTGAGTGAGTGTTGGCAGAAGAGTGTAGTGTAGAAGGCTGTTGTGTAAAGCTGACTCACCCAGCCCACACCTGTGTGTGTGTGGGAGGGAGGGAGTGTAATGAGGGCAACTTCTGTTCACGGGGGAACGAGAAATAGGGAGGCGAGGCATCTCTTCCTAAATATGTAGCACCCGTCTCATGCCAGGGGTTTACATACTGCCTTACTACAGAGCCTACACCTCTGCTGATGTCCTAAAAATAACACCTCTGACCAGTTTTAGTTTAGAAGCAAAAAGCCACAGATCATCAACGTATAGAGACAACACAACTATATATAGAGAGAATTGCATGAATCTATATTACTTCATACAAAAACTACATTAATAAATTCATTTACAAAGTGACACAAATCTACGAGTTACACTCAAAATTTTCTTGTTGAATTTGTATTGTAATGTTTTCAAGCGAGACGAAGTGCACAGTAATATTAAGTCCACATGTTAAAAGCTCCTGGTCGTTTCTCTGCGTCTCCAACAGCCTTTTAATGCAACTGAGGGTTTAAAATGTAGGCATTTTCCAACACAGTCCATGTTTCTTTGTTTATTTCTTGATACCTGCTGATTTATTTAAGGCAGCATTAGTCAGCAAAAAAAGACCAAGCCAGCTGGTAAAGAGCTCCATTAGAGGCCTCGGCTTTCAAAGCTTTTTGTGATTTTCTCTTTTTTTTGTGGAACTACCTGCAAATAAATGACTGTTGAATTATTAAAATGGCCTCATGTGATTGCATGTGTGGCTGCTAATATGTAACAATGTTAGAAAATTTCGATGTGGTAGATTTACGACTATAATCGGATGTAAGTTTGAAGCTTTACATTTGGACTTGATAGCATGCTGTTTGTTTTCCCTTCTGTCCACAGGACTACACGTTAACTATGTACTTCCAACAGTACTGGAGAGACAAGAGACTAGCATATGTTGGAATTCCTCTCAATCTGACCTTGGACAACAGAGTCGCAGACCAGCTGTGGGTTCCAGACACCTACTTCCTCAACGACAAGAAGTCCTTCGTCCACGGCGTCACCGTGAAAAACCGCATGATTCGACTACACCCGGACGGCACCGTTCTATACGGACTCAGGTAAACTGTTCTGGTGTCTTCCAGACAATACTCAGATAGACCCTGACTACATTTCCGTCCATACTCAGGCCTTTATCATGAGGCAGAGCAGGAAAATTGAACATTTTTCCAACATTTTATGTTCTTGGTGCAATTCAATATAAATTCACATTCCTATTGTTTTCCTATCTAGTTGATAATGGCGTCCACTATACAGTATATCTTTTGGTTTATTCCCATGCATTTAAATTTCTCTTTGTCAATCTCTTGCAAATATTTGTGTGGTGGAGAAACCAGGCACCAATTTTCATCTCAGGCGTGACAAATTTGAACTTGTACCGCCTTTCTGTGCACTATAGATATCTGCAGCACATAGAACTGAGATGATATAACTCCATTTAAGGTGCCGTTCTCTCAGCGGTGTCCTAACACTGATTTGTTGCACTGCTTTTATTGTGAGTGCGGCTGCAGAGAGCCTGGAAGTGCCATTAGCTCTAATTAACAGGGTCTCTGGAACAGTGAATGCCACTGTTGTTTTATCGTGTCTGCAGATGCCACACGTGGGCTTTGTTAACCTCTGTTTGACATTTCACTCTTTTTCCGTTTCAGAATCACAACGACGGCTGCCTGCATGATGGATCTGAGGAGGTACCCCTTAGACGAGCAGAACTGCACTCTGGAGATTGAGAGTTGTAAGTTCGAGGTGGTGAAACCGCAGGCAGCTTTACGTTTCCTCCCCGTGAAATATAGGAGCAACACTGCGGTGTTTAAATGATAAAAGGTTCTCCCACTCCCCAGCTGGAAACTGCGCAGACTGCTGAATTGCTTCTGATTTATTAAGATGTTGTACCTCAATGACTGAGGTTGTTTCTTTTGCCTCAGCTTCACCAAAGGAGCGGCTGCGTACGCAGAAAGATTTTCACCGCAGTCTTTTTCGAACCCTCATCAGTCTTGATGACCTTTCTGACTGTCCGATCCCCAAACTGCTGCAGATTCTGCTGTAGATTCCACGAATGCTGCTAAAGTGTCTGCAGTGTCACACCTGCCCCTGAAGATTTACAGCTCCTCCAATCAGCACTTATATCTGCTCACATAATTCACAGGATGAATCTGTGATGAATCCTCCTAAAGTGTGCAGCTTATTTTAGATCAGAATTAGCCGTCTCCAATCAGCAGGGACTCAAACCCGGTCTCCCGTGCTCTCGTCCACAGATGGATACACCACAGATGACATCGAGTTCTACTGGAAAGGAGGAGACACCGCCGTGACGGGAGTGACGCGAATCGAGCTCCCTCAGTTTTCCATCGTCGACTACAAACTGGTTTCCAGGAATGTGGTCTTCTCCACAGGTGAGGTGCTCGCTCAGACACTTGGATTCTGTTTCTCATGTATACAGTTATCCACCGAAAGAGTCTATTTGGCGATGTTGGACTTTAGAAATGTTTTAAAATTGCATTCAAAATGTAGAATCATCTTCTCGTCTTGTCTTTTTAACCGATTTATCCCTTTCGGGGTGACGGGGAGGGTGCTATCCCAGCTGTATATGGGCCAAGGCACGGTGCACCTGAATGCCAGCTGATTGTAGGGTCCTATCTGATCATTTAAGGGTTGGTACCTTGCTCAAGGGTACCTCAGCAGTGCTCCTGGCAGCTGTCCCTTCCTGCTCAGAGATAATACATGTTATGAATGAGGCTTCCACGTCTCCACGGTGGAGCCATTCCTGTTGTTCCTGAACTGACCGGTCACTTGTGTCCCCTGCAGGTGCCTACCCGAGACTCTCTCTGAGCTTCAAGCTGAAGCGCAACATCGGATACTTCATCCTGCAGACTTACATGCCCTCCATCCTCATCACCATCCTATCCTGGGTGTCATTCTGGATCAATTATGACGCATCAGCTGCCAGAGTTGCATTAGGTATGATGTGACTCCTGCTGTAGATTGATCCGAACCTTCTTCTTCAGCCATAAGTTATACTTTGTGCCAGACAGAAGACATTTAAATTGTACTCTTAAGCAGGAAACACATTTTAATTGATATTTAATATGTAATAGACATTAAATACATCTGTGGCTGAAATCAAAATGAAGAAATTCCTAAAAGAAGAGAGAGATTCAGTGGAAGGTGTCATGGACGCGCTGATTAATGTCTGCTCACATGTTTGTTGCCATGTTTGTTGCTCTTAAGTATAATAGATGGTGGAAATCAGCATCCCACGTGCAAACAATCTTTTATCAAATAACAAGGAAAGAGTGATATTTATTTGCACGTGCCAAACAGTCGCTGCAGACACGAAAAAAAATGTTCACATGAGTGTCCGAAATAGTAAATTAATACTTTCTAAGTTCCTTTTTAAGAGTTACTAAATTTGTAACTATAAAGTCTATGAGGATAGAAATGCAACCATGGAAGCAGGTCTGATATATTTTCTTTAACAGTTTTGTATTTAAGAAAAAAATATTCATGTATTTCAGAAATAATTTGAACAGACTGTAAACTCAACCATGGGAGGAGTTTATTAAACTACAGCAGCCGACCAGCAGAGGGCAGCACTGCAGCGACAACGGCTATAGGGAGTGAAATGCTCCTGTAGAGGGTTTTAAAACACCTCTTCTTTTAGCAGCGGTCACTTTTGTTCCATTTTGCTCTTCATGCAACCTGAAACCTTTTTATGAATGTAGTTAATAATAAAGCCCCAAGGTTCTGCAGTGACAACGGAACTGTGGGGAGAAGCCGTTCGTTTTCTCCTGGATCCCCCGGAGCAGACCCTGCAGGAGAGAGACCATCTGCCTCCACTTGACTTGCTAGCTTGACACAGAGGGAGTGAGAGAGATTTAGCACTTTCTGCACTGAAAGTTCTTTTTCCCAGTATTTGTTAAGTAACCTTCTCTGAGCTGTGACAGATTTTATTCTTGCTGTTCTCTTTGTTCTGCGGAAGTCAATGCCTTGAGCCCACACTGCTCTTAACACCCCCCCCCCCCCCCACACACACACACACACACATGCACATACTGTCCTGAGCTGCGCGCTGCTACATTTGTGTTTTAATTACGTAAGAACGGGTCCACAGAAATAAACAGACGCTGCCGGTCGGTGGTCTCTCTGCGGGCGTTCTCATCTGTAAATGGTGCACGTATGACACCGGGATGCCCTCTGTAGTTTTCTGCTACAGCCCTGAACGTCTACATGCCGATTGTAATTCAGATTTGTTGTTTACCTCACAGGCATCACCACTGTCCTGACCATGACAACCATCAACACACACTTGAGAGAGACTCTGCCCAAGATCCCCTACGTCAAAGCTATAGACATGTACCTGATGGGCTGCTTTGTCTTTGTCTTCCTGGCTCTTCTGGAATATGCTTTTGTCAACTACATCTTTTTTGGACGAGGTCCTCAGATGCAGAAGAAACTGGCAGAGAAGGCGCAGAAGGCGATGAACGACCGGGAAAAACTCGACAGACCTAAGGTAGGAATCCTCGTAAACGGGAACAATAGGGTCAGTGATTAGCTAAAAAAAAAGCCTAATTCATTCTTACAATCAGGTGAACATGGTTGGACTTGGCTAATCTGACTTTATTGTGAGTTATTAGGACCATATTGAGCTGGATTATCCAGCGGCAGGTTTCAACATTGTCTAAAGATCAATACTTCTGTAAGGATGCTTCCACATTCTTTCCTCCTCAAGAGTTTTAAATCAACCCCCAGTCTAAACAGTTTCTGGTTAGACTAATTTTAATGATATTATTTTGATTTCTGAAGAATTAAAATAGGCTTTGCTAAACAAATCCTCTTCTGTGAGATAACCGTCGGGTCCAGCAGTTAGTTGTTGTGATTGCAAGTGCAACCAACCAACTTGGTCCTGAATGTCAGTCACATGACCCCCGGTTCAGACCACAGCTTCTTCTCTTTCTCCTTCTCTTTCTCCCGGTTAGTCCTCTCTGCAGGGGGGCAACTGCAAGGCTTCGTCTCTTAAAATATCCAATCAGGAGCGGCGTAATTCACGACCGGTGAGTGTGTGATGTTCCCCGTGCAAAAGCTGAAACTTGCCTGAAGGGAAAGGCGTTCGACCCCCGCATCCCCCCACTCAGGGCTCCTTCATCTGTCTGTGAATTACAAAGACAATAAATCTGCCATCTCTTCTCCTGTCCTGTCATTGTTATATGACTGTACATGCTCCTGACATGTATGTGAGTGATTTATCCCTTGCATGTGGAAGCTGCCAGTTTTCCACCACAACCTGGAGCTGATTTGTGTGGCGTAATTTAAGTTTGGGAGCGGAAACCTGGTTATGAAGGTCGCTCTCGCTCTCCCACGGCTGCAATCCGTCAGGCTGTCTGGAAGCAGCCTCACGCACGGCACCCGTGCGCAATCACTCACCGGAGCCCATTTTTTAACCTCCCTCCCGTCTCTCCCGCCCAGGCCGACTCCCAGGGGAACATTTTGTTGACGACCCTGGAGATCCACAACGAGGTGGGGACAAACGAGGTTACAACCACCCTGAGCGAGATCCACAACTCTTCCTCTATGGTGTTCGACAACTCGGGGCTCCAGTACAGGAAGGCGAGCTCAGCACGAGAGGCCGGCCGCCTCAGCCTGGACAGGAACACACACCTGAAGAAAACGAGGCTGCGGAGACGCTCCTCTCAGCTCAAAATCAAAATCCCAGACCTGACCGACGTGAACGCCATCGACAGATGGTCACGGATAATATTCCCCTTCTCCTTCTCCCTCTTCAACGTCATCTACTGGCTTTACTACGTCAACTAAGGTGCCGACGTCCCCCATCCCCGTTGTTGTTTTTAATGCCACTGTGTACTGAACACAACCTTGTTATCTCCAAAAAAAATGATTTTATCACAGCAAGCGAAGACGCACCTGTCAGATGTGTTAGCTGCCGTACATGCCCGTTAGCTGCAGCCAGGCCCGTTAGCTGCAGCCAGGCCCGTTAGCTGCAGCCAGGCCCGTTAGCTGCAGCCAGGCCCGGCAGAACCTGGACCATGGACAGTCTCTGCAGTGTTTTTACTGCAGCGGTCCTCACATGTGGACATTAACTGCTCGGGTTACGTTCTTCCAGCTGGCAATAATATAAAACGATGCTGCTGTTGTTTGTATTTCACATTAAAAAACCACACACTTGTGTCAAAAGGCCAACATTTATTAACCATTATTTACAATTGTTATATATTTTTTATATATATATATGTCTTTCTTGCTGTTACCAGGGAGTCTGGATCTACAATGCTTTAAAACTCGTCCAGATAAATTTCTCTTCACAAACTCAGCAATATAACTGAGTTGAAGGCACATGGACGTTTTAGCTGAACCAGGATGCTGCATTTCTCACTCTCGGCAAGAAAAACAGGTTTCGCTTGTGGTCATCGTTTCATCGTATGTCTCTGTTTATGTCCAAAATGGTTTCTAGATGTTCCCGCATATAATCCAGATCTGCTCGGTTTACAGTCCATCACTCATGTTGCTTTGTTTTAGGAGTATTTCTCTGCAACATACTGTATATTCAACTCATTTGTTTAAACAGGAACATCAGACATCATCAAGATTCTGATTCTATTCCAGTTCTCCTCCAGATTTATTAAAAATAAATCAGTGTAATACTCTGAATGTTTTCAGGTGGACTTTTCACATGCCATTTCTGTCAACCATGTTTTTTTTTTGGTTTTTTTTTTCTCAGCGAATTCTGGCCTCGCTGTATTTTTTAGTCATTATCGTTTCCTATTTGTGTTGTAAATATAAAACACCATGTCACACCTTGCAGTTATTTTCATTATTTCTCCGAGATGGAGGAGTTTGGCTTTAAAGAACCCTTCAAAGTGTTGCCATCTACGCGCCATCTGCACCACACAAGCGCATGTTTAGCAGCGCGTGGGAGTGACACCACCTGTCAGAAGTCCTGGCAGCGCAGCGACGCCCTGATGGAGCCCAACGTCCCACAGCAAATCAGAGACGGACGCGTCCTCATGAAAGCTCTTTTAATGCATCGTTCCTGTAGGACTGCTGCTCGGCTCTGTGATGGCATCCGGAGGCTTTTATCTGCTGCAGGTGTTCCACTCTGAACATCCCCTCTTCTCCCAGGAATTGGTGTTTATATGCAGTGAAAGGAATCCAGCAAGGAAATGGTCGATTCATTTAAAGTTGATGTGTTTCTGATGAGCCTGGGTTAGAGTCAACTGCTTGTGTCACAGATTTAGAACTCCGAGTAGCATCTCCAGAAAGAATTAAGATGGACTAACTTGAACCTGCCTCATTATCGTTGCTATCTCACTATTAAAAATAAAGGGTAAATTGGCCGTGAATGTAATACATTGTGACATATATTATATCCAAATTATAGGTTTTCAGAAAGATGATTTTTAATAAACTGCACAGGTAAATCTGCCTGTCAGGATACACTGAAACCTTATTTCATGGTGATAATAGCGCAGCTCGAAATGCAAAGGAAGCAACTTAATGTATTTACCTGACCAGAGGAGTCATAAATCACTTGTTTCTGTTGTGTAGAATATATATATATATATTTACTGTTACCAAGCAATAAAGTCATGGCCAAAATGAGCCACTGCGGCAGCGAATACTATAAAACCTCTAAAACAGGTCATTTCCTTGTGCGGCCTCATCAGCAGAATCTGAAGGGAATCGGCCAATAACAGCCAGGTGATCTGTGCTTTACTGCGTGTGTATCAGCAGCAGCCAGGTCTCATATCAGCAACATCGGCACAATTGTCTCCATTATTCTGCCTGTGCGTCCTGCGCTGTTTTATATCTCAAGAAGCCATAAGTCATTCTGATCTGAGGTCAGGCTCTGCACCTCCTGCTCATGTTCTGATGTTTCTGCAGACTGGGATGGATGGATGGATGGATGGATGGATGGATGGATGGATGGATGGATGGATGGATGGATGGGTGGGTGGGTGGGTGGATGGATGGATGGATGGATGGATGGATGGATGGATGGATGGATGGATGGATGGATGGGTGGGTGGGTGGATGGATGGATGGATGGACGCTGGGTTCTGTTAGAGGAGCAATAATTCAATTGACAAATGACTGATTTAGTAATACCTCAGATTCATGAAAAGAAAGTGTGTTTTGTGTATGTGTGTGTTGGAGGGGGTTGTTGTATTTACAATAGGGGTGATTAACGGCGTAACTTTAGGTTGGAGGGGTTGAGATGGGGCATCTGAGGACAGTCAAACAGTGTATTTGTCTTTTTTGTCATTGCTTATTTAAAGTCTCAGAGTTAAAAGTATTCAATACTGATACTTTCACCATGACTAATTAATGATCTGGTACTTTACAGCAGAGTGTGCAATATTTTGTTGAGGAATTAAAAAAAAAACCTTGAAACTAAGAACATATATTTTGTTTATTTACTCAACCTTTTCAATAAAAGTGGTCATTTGTTTTACATTTTCCCCAACTCAAAATAGAAAATTAAAGAAATTAAAGAAAAAGAAGCAGTGTTCAAAATGAAAAAAAAAATTGGTACTTGAGTGTGAACATTAGTGGTTGAGTCTGAGCACTGGTAGTTGAATCTGAACATGGTTAGTTGAACTGCCATCAACTGTGTGCTAATTTCTGGGTATTCATCCACCACAGAATGGGTTTTCCCAGTGAGCAGGTGTTTCCAGTTTCTGCAGGGTCGGTCCTGCTGAAAGCTGTCTGCTTGGTGTGAGTCGAGCACCGTATAACTCTGCTCCCTCTTGATGCTAGCCCTTGTTGAGCTAAATACTTGATGGATGTCTAGAGTCCCCTTTCTGCCTGACTACAACAGAAGACAGCTGTGAAGCTACATCAGTCCCTTTATGAGCATACACACTCACTGCATGGACGTGTGAGGGGCTTTTTCCACCATTTTCTAGGTTCTAACTCCTGACTCGCTGAGAAACGATGACACTTTGCAACAGATGTCGGCACGGTGGGGACAAAAAAAATCTTTTAAAGTAGCACTATAGTGCTGTCATGGAAATTTTACAAACAAAATTGTTGAAAGGAAGGAACAGATTTGGCCCAATTCTTTACAAAAACAAACTTGGGATGAGGGTGTGCTGGCTGATGTGATATCTGAATCAGCGGCTCGTATGTCCCTGTTGTCGGTCATCCATCCATCCATCCATCCATCCATCCATCTATCTATCTATCTATCTATCTATCTATCTATCTATCTATCTATCTATCTATCTATCTATCTATCTGCCTGCCTGCCTGCCTGCCTGCCTGCCTGCCTGCCTGCCTGCCTGCCTGCCTGCCTGCCTGCCTGCCTGCCTGCCTGCCTGCCTGCCTGCCTGCCTGCCTGCCTGCCTGCCTGCCTGCCTGCCTGCCTGCCTGCCTGCCTGCCTGCCTGCCTGCCTGCCTGCCTGCCTGCCTGCCTGCCTGCCTGCCTGCCTGCCTGCCTGCCTGCCTGCCTGCCTGCCTGCCTGCCTGCCTGCCTGCCTGCCTGCCTGCCTGCCTGCCTGCCTGCCTGCCTGCCTGCCTGCCTGCCTGCCTGCCTGCCTGCCTGCCTGCCTGCCTGCCTGCCTGCCTGCCTGCCTGCCTGCCTGCCTGCCTGCCTGCCTGCCTGCCTGCCTGCCTGCCTGCCTGCCTGCCTGCCTGCCTGCCTGCCTGCCTGCCACATTAAGATGTGATATTGGGAGTGGTTCAATTCAATTCAATTCAATCTTTATTTATATGGCACTTTTCATACACTGGGTAGCACAAAGTGCCTCACAAAGGATAAAAACAACAAAGAGAAACAAGAGAATCAAGAAAAAGGACACACACACAGATACACACACACACATGCATACACACACTCAAACACACACACCCACACACACAAACAAGCTGAGACATGGCTGGGCACTGAGACCTGAGGCGAAGGAGACGCCACCTTTGGGGGCCCACCAGGCCGAGGGAGGTCACGGTCCGTGACCACAGGTGGTACCGCCACAAAGACCACCCCGACCCGGACAGACCGGAGGCTCCGGGGCTTCCCCCCCCCCTCCACCCCACAGAAATTGTGCCTATAGAGGTGATGACTTGTTATCAATGACTGGACAGAAACTGTCCATGTGGCCTCTTTCTACACTATAATAGATACATTTTGTATTATGATTACTGAGGTGCCTTTGCGTGAATATCTGAAGGAAACAAAAGCTTGTTGCAGTTGTGAATAGAGTAGAATAGAATGGGAATCAGTTCATCATATACAGGAAATGTGTTCTTGCTTAAAAGCAATGAAAGAAGGCGTCGCTTGAGTGGGATCAGCCCAAATTAGAAAATAGATTAGAAAATGATCTTTGTTATGTAACTGCAAGTGCTGGTATGAGTGAGGAAGCAAAGACTGACAATGTCCTGGGGGAAAGTAATGAAAGTGAGGCAATAATAAATTTTCAGCCATAATGAGACAGACAGCTTAAATATCTGTACATTGATGAGGAGTAATTCATCTAAATGAGAGATATTAAAACTGGAGGTGGAACAATAACAGCTGCTGTGCGAGCGATATCCTGATGGCAGGTGGTTCACTAACCGAGACGCTGCAGAAATAAAGCGGGGCCCCCAGGTTCATCCAAGCAGCACAGGCTGCATGTTCTGAGATGCTGGTAGAACGGATTTAAATGCTCAAACCAAATGCGTGGAAATCTGAATGTGAACGCACAATTGTTTTGTGCTGCAGAGTTCTATTTTTAGAGATGGTTTACAACTTTATTTGACCGGACAGCTGCAGGGGGTCGGGAGGGTGGGGGTGGGGGTAATGCAGCTGCAGCAAACATTTGGCTGAAAGTGAAAGAGAAACTACTGCCAGGAACCAAAACTGTCAATAGAACGCCGTTGCTAGGAGATGCGTGACAAGCCACTGAGACATTAAACATTTTCAGTTTAAACCTAAGAATTATGGACAGTAAAAAAAAAAGTTCCAACAAGCTATCAATAAATGCTTTAATAAGTCACTTTGATTCTAATTGTAGATTGGTGTGGAGTAACTTAATAGTATTTACTGACCCAATATAGATTTGTAAGACATAATTACATCTAATTAGAAGGGCTGTCAGAAATCAACACGTTGTGTGATGATCATCAGAATAATTTATTATGAGGCTCAAGGGAAAGTTTATTTTATCTGGTATGTTAGCTGATGGTGGATTAGGGTAATTAAAAAATGTAATTGAAGTAGATGAAGATTCCTGGAATAATATTGTTTGTTTTGTTACATTATCTGAGTGGCGGTTTAGCCTAAAACATGTTTGAACCTATAGAGATTATTGGGAATATTAACTCTAAAGTTGAACTTGTTTCTCAGTCTGCTCCTAAAAGTGATGTTGTGACTAGGACCTATTACAATATACAATCTGAAGTAAGTTTTAAACACCCGATACTTCGAACTAATGCAAATTTGAATTATTTTATTAATTAACCTATTGGCAGCAATGACTTGAGCCTAATAAATACATTTTAGTCAATATGCATTTTGGGCGGCTAGTTAAGAATATGGACGTGTATTTATTTAATAATTTGTTTGTTTGTTTAATTCTATGCTTATTGATCGGTCGGGGCTGAACTCATTCTTAAGAAATGTCTGAATAAAATAATACGCTAATGTAAAAATAAGTGAACATGTAAATAAATCAATAATGTACATATAAATAAATAAGCCAAAGGAACTTTATATTGACCTTTATATATAAATTGTCTCTACTAGTTCTGATGTTTCTCGATAAACCCTGGCTTCAATATCTTCTCCCAATCTGGAACCAGGCTGGAGAGATGCCCCCCCCACCCTAATCAAGCAAGTGGTAGATCCACAATTACTCATCTATATATAACAGTATAACAGTTTTAATAGCAGCTACTCTGATACGGTGTAGCAAATATATGTCCTGCTTATGGCATTAATTAGCCATATTAAAAGAATGTTGGCTTAAGAAAATTTAACTGGACTTCTCCTCTGCCAGGAACTGGGCAATGAGGTCTTTTCGGACTAAGAAATATGTCCTCAGGCATAAAGGGGCTGATCTTCATACCAGCTGCTTGACTCTCAGCTTAAACTCCGCAGCACTGTTTAATTAAGCTATGTTGCGCAAACACAGGGATGGAATTCTGAGATCAGAGTTTACATCTCACGTGGAGTCATGGGAGTAGCAAATTATGTTTTTTAAACTTTGTAAACAGTCTGCAATATTGCTCTTTGCTGTGATGTTGGAGGATGAAGAAGATTCCTCATCCAACATCAGATAAACCCCTGCATCGAGCTCACCAAACTACAGGTGTTGGAACAGAGGCTCAGCAATGCTCTCACTGTATAAAACCCCTCTATAAACACCTGTAATGAAGCGCGTACATCATTGTAATATCTCTAAATAACATCAGCTCCATGATGCTCTACTACGTCAGCATATACCTCACCGGGGCTGGAAGGAAGCCCAGAAAGCCGTTGAATTAATGAGACAATTGTACGTATGCAGTGTTCACCTCTGTCCCTCCACTCAGCAGCATTTGGACCCTGTTGGCACAAAACTGAACAGAGAATACGTAGGTTAATTATTGGGATAAGACTTGTAAATGGAGCAAGAAGAGACGAAAAAGGGCCGGAACTGCTTTTTGTAACTGCTGCATGTGCAAAGTTAACCCAGATGTTTCTTCATTTCTTATCGTTACATCCCTTTTGTAGTCACTTGCCCAGCTCATCACAGGGCCCTATGTGAGCATTTGGGGGTTTGGTATCTTGTCAAGGGCACCATGGTGGCGCTCTGCAAGTGTCCTGGCACCTCCCCCTGCTACCAGAACACCTCCCAAATTCCGTCCACTCCGGGGCTTGAACCGACAACCTTCCGCTTCTCACCCCAGGTCCCTACAAATGTATTCTAAAGGCAAAATAAAGACCAGTGTTGGAGTATAATTATTTTGATGAAACATATGATTAGAGAAGGGTGCCCAAATCCAATCCTTGATGGCTACATTTGAGCCGGGTTTTCTCTCCTACCAGGCAGGTGGGATTCTAGGTGAAAGCTGTGTCTGCCCGGTAGGACAGATTTGATTAGGGCCCCCCTGGATTAGACTGACATGATTGGACAGAATTATATCCTTAAGAATTTTTATGATCCTTTGGTGGTATCAGGCATCGTCTGTGTATTAGCCAGCATGTCATATATTCTGCATATATTAATCATATTAATCATTATTATCTGATTTTTATTATTATTTTGGAGTCTCACTGTTGTGTACACTTATGCACCCAAAACATGAAGAGACACAAAGAGACAACTTACTTGTTTACTTCAGATAAAACATTATGTTGAAATAGAGGAGAGAAACAGACCTTTATAGTGGACGACTTTCATCTGTCTGACAGTGGGAAAATGTATTTTTTTCTGTACTGAGAAGTTTCAATTAGCATGAATTACAAAAGGATGCGCTCTTGTGCTAATAAGCTGGCACAGGAGAGGGAACTGGGATCAGACATTACAGAAGGCGTGGGAGAAATTTGGGAATGCTGCCAAGAAATAAACCATTTGCAATCAATCTGGGACATTGCAAATGTGGTGATACTGCAACGATCCACTCATCTGAACCAAGCTGCTTGATGCTTATCTGATTGATGCGTGTCCGTAAGATAATAACATTATCTTGACATTTTAAACTTTGTGCAGGATTCACACAAAAAGGAGACAATCACGCAAAATCCTTCAGATCTACAATACAGTGCACACGCACATCAGTTTTCCTTTTATGAAAGCAGCTGACCTCCAGGCTGGAATTCTGATGTAACAGCCTTTTCATCAATTTGGAAGCATTTTGAATCATTACAGTTGGATCCTGGTGACTCGCAATTGATCATAACACACACTTGATCACTGGAGGCCGGCTGGATCCAGTTTGTCTGTTTCTGCTGACATACACTGAAGGATTGATGCCACGATGCTGCCTGCAGGGGCCTCATTGGCGACTGGAGAAATGCGAATGTATGTTTGCTGCACCACTAATCCCTGTCTCCAGAGCTGCGGATGCCATTTCTAATAAGGTATTACCTTCGCTACAACGGCCATGAGCCACATCATTCTGACTGATCGATCTCTTTTACAACCGAATCAGCAAGTTTTCAGTATTGGAAATCAGCAGGTTCCAGAGTCATTTCTTATCTGCATAATATCCATCCATTGGATTAATAATGAAGCAGAGTGGATAAAATGATCTGCAGTCAGGGAGACAGATGCACATTCACACCCGCTCACTAGTTTCATCTATTGAGTGAATCTGGAGAGTCTGGAACTCTGGCAGCTTAGCCGGCAGCTTCCTGCTTAACTCTTGCGAATACTCCCATTGAAACATTACAGCGTCTCTTTTTTCCAATAGGATTTGTGACAATGATATGATTATTATTATTACCCACCGTCTCAGACAGTAGAGGGGGCAGAGTAAAATCTGATGTCTAATCTTGTGCAAAATCCTGAGCATCACACACATGAATCAATCAATCATTCTTTGTCTGTTACAATCAAGATTGTTTCTAGGCGCTTTCCAGAATCCCAGGGCCTGACCCCCAACAAGCAACAGTGGCAAGGAAAAACTCCCCTTTAACAGGAAGAAACCTTGAGCAGGACCAGGCTCATGTAGGGGGACCCTCCTGCTGATGGGGGAGCGGGATAGAGAGAGAGGAGAGGAGAGGAGAGGAGAGGAGAGGAGAGGAGAGGAGAGGAGAGGAGAGGAGAGGAGAGGAGAGGAGAGGAGAGGAGAGGAGAGGAGGGGAGAGGAGACCATGACCCAGTGGGGTGGCAGAGGCCTGCCAGGTGATCATGTTTCTGGACCCCGGCAGCTTCGGCCTATAGCAGCATAACTAAGATGTTGACCTAATGATTAGACGACCCCCTAAGTATGATAGTTTGTCTGTTTAGGATAGTAATTGCAACTACAGAATTAGTAACAATAAGCTTTTTCAAAGAGGAAGGTTTTAAGTCTGATCTTAAAGTAGAGATGGAGTCAGCCTGCCGTACCTGGACAGGGAGAATCTCAGTCTCATATCTCAGTCACACATGATATCGCTCTGTACCTATGCTGTACTGCCATAACTTCAGCATCAGTTATCTTATTCCTAATATGGGTTACATGGGGTGCTGGAAATGGGGTTACAGTCACACTCCCATAGGCTTTTTTCAATCAACCTAATGAGAAAACTGGACAAAACCTCAGAAACATAGAAAGACCTGCTGGTCAGTGCACCAGCATGCTTTCTAAACCAGACGTGTTCCCTTCATTCACAGGTTCACAGGTCGATGTAAGTGCAGGCAAAATTTGTGCAAAAGTTCTAGTGTGACAGTAACATCAGTAACTCAGCAAGAAGGGTGATGCTGAGTGAATTATCCTTCTAAATGTATGGCTTCTGTGTATCCATCACACCAGTTCAGATAAACTGAGCTGCAGGGTGCTGTCTCTAGGCAACAGGCATCTCAGTATAGACAGTGATGGAACTCACTCAAGTCAGACTGTTCACATCCAGAACCATCTTCAGGGCCAAATGTTCTATGAAAGAAGAAATGTGTCTGTGGGCAAAACCTGCCTGGCTGGCAAACCAGTGAGGCCTCGCGGATGCAGACTGGGGAATCACGCCCTCTTCTGGTGGTCATTGAATAAGGGTTTTTTTAATAAGATATTCATTCCAAAGTGTTACTTTTGCATGATTCAGTAATGAATTGTGTGTCTTTTGTCTAAAGATTGTTTCTCCCTAATATTAATGGACTAAGTTTGTGATGAGGGAAAATATGAGAGTCAAAACAAGTATTCCCTAAAAACAGATACTTTTTTTTTTAATCAAACCTTTTTGCTATAGAAATTGCAGCTAGTGAACCTTTAGTCCGGTGTCTCGGGCACCCTCACCTCGGGCCAGCCGCGCTTCATGGACTCCACCATTTATCGTAAGGAATTTGAGTTATTGTTGATTACAAATAGCCATAGAGTGCTCTGGGAAAGGCCTTTGCTTTATGAGGAACTTGCTGTCCAAGCGAGCCGTCCGTCTCTGCAGGTAGAGCGCTCTAAGTCTGGGGTCCATTCAGCCCAATGCAGGAGTAAAAAGATGATCTTTCTACATGGAATATTTTCCTACAATAGAATAGTTTACATCAGGTTTCACAGAAACTTTTCAGTACTCAGTGGCCATTATTTCAAATTAGTGACTTTCATGTTCATGCATATTAAACATAAATAATATTTGTATGTATGTAGCAAGCCTTGATTTAAACAACTGAGCAACTTAAATAAATTATGTGGAAAGAGAAAGACAATTCAACATTAATTCATATTGTTTTATATTATAACACATTATAATGTCATAATAACAATGACAGATTATTAAAACAGTATGATTGCAACTATTTTCTGCATTGACACCATATGTTGTAATGACCCATGAAATTTGATTTAAGTTTCTGCTACAATATATTGGCATTTCCTCAAATTGTTTTGGTATAATCGGAGATACCTACATACTTAGTAGTAGCAAAAGTATTTTATTGGAAGAAATAAAACAACAGTAATTATGACAATCATAAAAAAAGTTCAATAGTTGGACTACGTATTATAAGCACTTGACCCGTTATATAGTTTAACTTTGCATCTTTATAATATACTGTTTTTACTGCATTCACAACCTTTTGCAAACGTATTTGCATACGTTTAGTTGTACTGTTTTGATGGTAACTTATTTGTACGTAGTTGTCTTGTATAGTAATGCGTGTCTAAATTCCCCGTATTGAAAAACGACTTAAGGTTGGATGTAGACTAGAGTACACACGCCCCCTCGCTGCAGACTCTCGCCTCCTTCCCGTGATTCATATAAACTCTAATACGCGTGGCACTAGAAGACTCAAAAAAACAGGCTGGGTTTAGGAGGGGCCTGGGGGTCAGGTTTCGAGAGGAACGCGCCCCTGCCTCACATCCTGTTTATGCGCAGCCTGTGCGCAGCCGCAGATCTACAAACACCGCCCCCTACGCGAACGCATGTCGCGAGTCCATCCATGTGGTTTAGAAATCTGCCGCCCAGCTGCCGCACGTCCAACTTCGGACTTCCAGCTATCTCAGCATCCTTCCCAGCGAAAAGAGAGCAAAAGTTTTCCTGCGAGTCGCGATAAGAGCCGCCGACATGAATGAGCCAGAGCCGTCCGCTTGAATTAACGTCAGGACTGACACAAACCTTCGCACGGTAGAAGAATGATAACATAGCCGATACGTGTCGCTGGTTTTACATGAAACGACGGAGAAAAAAAAAACTTGGAAAGAAGGAAAGTTTAAAGTCGGGACTGGCTATGGCGCGAGAGAATGACCAACCCGGGATGGCCAAAGACGCTAAAGTCAAAAGGCGACGAAAGAAGAAAACAAAGGAGAACAAAACCAGGATTGTCCACGCCAACATTTTATACGATAGCGCCAAAGGGGAAGAAAACCCAAACCGACACTATGCAAACAACAAGATTAAGACCACTAAGTATACCGTGCTGTCTTTCCTACCAAAGAACCTCTTCGAGCAGTTCCACAGGTTCGCCAACGTCTACTTCGTCTTCATCGCTTTGCTGAATTTTGTCCCAGTTGTCAACGCTTTCCAGCCAGAACTTGCTCTCGCTCCTGTCGTTTTTATTTTGTCTGTCACCGCCATCAAAGACCTGTGGGAGGATTACAGGAGACACCGGTCGGATAAAGAAATCAATCACATGGATTGTCTGGTGTACAGCGTGTAAGTACCGGGTTCTAGCTGCTGTGCGAGCTTTAAGTCTGTCGGGTATCTTGTTGATGCCAGGAGAGTTGAAGTTTTTGTCTGTGTTGGGCCGTCTAGCCCACCTATTTCTGGACAAAATTGGACAAACAAATGACTCCTCAGGCCTCAGGGTTAAAGCTGGCCGACACATGATGAAATAAACCACACGAGTAGTCCAGAAGTCCACTAAAACGTCAATTTCCGACCCTCCGTCCTGTCAGTGAAGGAGATCAATGAGGTCTTCCATCAATATAGATATGGCCACGGTGCTATTATTCTATTAATAATGAGGCAGCAAGTTACCTGGCAACCTGTTGCTTGCTCTGGACTTTACCACCACTATGTTCTATGTTCTTGAGTGTGTGTGTGTGTGCTGTGTATTCTGCTAATGAAAAGCAGCACTGTTGTGCATGTACAGAGCATAATTCACAGTAATCAAAAGCCTCACTGTTCAGTGGCTTCACAGTTTTTGCTGACACGGCCCAGGTTGCCCTGTGAAGGTTGGACATAATTGAATTTTGTCTTTCTGTGGTGGGATTGTGAACATCACGGACACGTTGCAAATGTCTGCCTTGACAACATGGAAGAATAATCTTGTGTTCTCTGTGTTTAAATGCACCATTTCCCAGTCACAGACTCACTCTGGAGAGGCGCCAGACTGTGTTGCAGTGTTTCATTGCACAGGTGTTTGATGTGGCTGAGCAGAGGAAACTTAGTTGATCCTCGGAACGGTCATATGCAAAAACACTGTATAATTGAGTCTGCAGGCTGCTCCTGCATCATGTGAGATATTTGCTTCAGCAGTTGACTTTAGTGGAATGTCAACAGGTTTGTTTACATCAGTTTGTCATCCTCACAACATCTGCAACCACTGCTGTCCAGAATCTGGTGTTCAGACCTCCAGTTAGACATTAGCAACCTGTACTGATGATGTCTGGCTAAGCTTTTCATTTTTCCAAATCATAACCATATGAAGTTATCGAAACGTTCAAGTTTTTATGGCAGAAACGTTTGCACTCATTTTAAGTGTGATCATGAGGTGTTGAAACAAAGGCTGTAAATAATAAGATCACTCCAGGTGATTATTATCTACATTATGGTAGTGAATGGGACCAGAACCTAGGTCAAGTTGAGTTCAATTTGTTGTCCTCTCTATTTGAGTTTAAGCTGTTTTGCTGTTTATTGGTGTTACAAGTAAAATGCAGCTTTGCTGCAGGAGCCTAAAAAAAACAGCAAAAAAAATTAACCACACATGTGTAGTTAAATTTCCCATGGCAGTGCAAACAGTTTTACCCATGAACTAAGCAAAAGAACCTGAAAATGTCCAGGTATTTGTTATATTGCAGCTGTTGAATATCATAGGTGAAACACCCAGGTTGCTTCACAGTGTGTTGACTTGTCTGAGAGATGCTGCTATTATAAATTCCTCAGAACCACTTTTGTTTGTCATCACCATCTTGGAGCTACTATCAAGCTGTAGACCTTTGTTTGTCTCTAAACTTTGCCATATGCAAAGGTTATTATTTTATAATTGCATGAAAACATTCTCTAGGAGGCCCCAATAAACATGCTTATTTGGAATATGAGCTTAGGACATACCCTACAGAATATAAATATGTATGTCTTCTGTGACTTTGTTGTGTTGGTTTATTTTATTAGCATATAAAAGCAGCTTCCAGGTTGTTATTGTGATTAGTATTTCTACATCAGTGAAAAACCTAAAAAGGCCAGAACATCATTTCTTATGTTTGCATCTGGCTGTGACTAGGATTCTTTGACACATTCCTTGACTTATATGTTGACCTATATGACTCGGCTAAACTATACGTTTGCCTTCTTGCTGTTTTGCAGAGCGGAGCGGCGCTATGTGGAGAAGTACTGGAAAGAGGCGCGGGTGGGAGACTTCATCAGGCTGCGATGTAATGAAATCCTGCCGGCCGACGTTCTGCTGCTTAGCTCCAGCGATCCTGACCGCCTGTGCCACATAGAAACTGCCACACTGGACGGAGAGACCAATCTGAAACAGAGGCAGATTGTCCGCAGTTTCTTTGACCTGGTGACAAAGCTGTTTTTTCTTTCCGTCTTGTAATTACTGGCCAGAGAGTTTAGGTATCTGTAAGCTAACACATTTCCTGACCTGATAAGTTTATCTGAAGTCCAAAAACACTGGTGAAATATTCATCCATGCAAGGAGGCGTTAAGCTGCCGGAGCAGAATTTGGCAGTTTGAGTGTGAAAATGCTAGAAAATAATTTTGGTGGAAGGATCTCTTTCTGAAATATGGGAAAGCAAAAAGAGAAGAGATTCACTAACTGTTGCTTCACCTGGAGCCTGTCCCACCTGCCTTCCTTCAGGCGAGTTGCGGTAGATTTTAAGGGTAAAAAAATCCACGAAGTTATTGCCGAGACTTGCTGTTTCACGTTTCAGTGGGGTGGGCATGCAAAGAACAATTTTAAGCACTTTTGCCTGCGTAAAATGCTCTAATATATGTCCAGACTTTAGTAGGTCTGAGTTTATATTGAGCCATTGTCGGTTGTGTGTTGCAGGATTGTGATTTCGACCCTTTGAAATACAACAGCATTATTGAATGTGAGAAGCCCAACAACGACCTGAACCGATTCAGAGGCTACATGTAAGTGTTTCTGAGTTTTACTTTCATTTCACTGTAAATTGATGTGATCACATGAGTCACATTAATCTCCTGCCGCATTAATGGGAAACTTAGTTGACAATTATGAGACTTAAATGAACAGTGAGCATCTAAGTCATGAGCATTGTGCACAGAGCGGCACTGATTCAATACTCGACCGAAGGAAAATTCTTCACAAATGCTTTTGTGTGTTTCTGCTCAAACTTGAACCTGCCGGGCTGTGTATCCAGGCTTTGGTGAGATATAATGTGTTTACTCGGGAACACGTCTGATCTCTCTGGCCTGCCTTCCCATGGCTTTCCATGTTGGATCAGCTGTGTGAGGCAGAACACGAGAAATGGGAGAGGTGACAGTGCTGACACACACCCTCGAATGATTTTGACATTTATTTCTTTGCTATGAAGGAGACCAGATGCTGCAGGTATTCAGTTGCCAGGCTACAGTGCAGCACAGGGGTGTTTTATTGCATTATAGCCAACGGTGACCAGTCTGATGTCACCAGTTTACCGGCACAGAAGGCAATCGGCATCCCTGAGCGTTATTAGTGTGTTAAACCCAGGATGAGTTGTGACATCCAGCTGCTGGACACAGTTGCTCTACAATAGCAGCGATGTGCATGTTAACCTGCTGGCCTGCTTTTAAAGGTCAAAACATTCCTGTTGGTGGACTTTGAAACTGGCTTTTGGACAGATTACAGCTGTTTTGTAGACTAAGATTGTTGGCTGGCTCTTAATTCAGTAATGAAATTGAAGAGTGTTTAAACAAAACCTTTGATCTGTAATCAGATTAGCACACATCTCACCTTCGGTTAAGCCAAACCTATCTGCAGCCTTTGAACATACATGTTCCGCGGTCTAATCACTAAATTCATGGTGCTGATAATGAACCTGATGACCTTTAAACCTGATGACCAGCAAACCAGCAACTAGAGAACTAAAATCTGATCGCCAGCAGCAAAGCTATGAAAGACCCAATTGCCCGAGGGGTTTGAGTGGAGGGGCTAACAGGGCCGGCGCTTCTATATCAGATGGAATTTGTGCTGAAATAAGGGCTCCTGTTGAGATA
Source organism: Takifugu rubripes (assembly GCF_901000725.2). NCBI lineage: Eukaryota > Metazoa > Chordata > Actinopteri > Tetraodontiformes > Tetraodontidae > Takifugu > Takifugu rubripes. The sequence continues at coordinate 3,794,790 of NC_042304.1, read as the reverse complement.
AGATTATGATGCTTTTGAGCATGATCGATTGAGGTGCTCCGCGAGGAAAACAACCGCTTTGGTTTTGTCGACTCTGCAGAAAAGATGTGCTCTGTTTTCCACCAGCAACATTATTGGTCACCTGAACTTGAACAGATTTTGCATTCGTGTTTTCAGAACTGTTTGTGTCTCCCAACCTGACAGAATTCACCGTAGTGGCCGGAGAGATGCACTTTACAACGAAAACCTGCTGCTGCGAGGCTGTACCATCCGCAATACAGAGGAGGCTGTGGGAATAGTCATTTATGCAGGTTAGCCACCAAAATAAGCATGTTGTTGGCCGCAGCGCTCTGTAATAATGCCCTGCCGTGCTACTGTTAACACGCTCTTGTCTTTGCAGGTCACGAGACCAAAGCCATGCTCAACAACAACGGCCCGCGCTACAAGCGCAGTAAACTGGAGAGACAGATGAATGTAGACGTGTTCTGGTGTGTCATCATCCTGCTGGTCATGTGCCTGTTTGCTGCTGTCGGTGGGTAACAGCTCAAACAATCTGCTCTCTATTGAGCAATTACCTCCATGTTAATGTTTCTGTTGATGCCAATTGGCAGATTGTGGAGAAAATGTCCCTTGTGTTTATTTATTCCAGCGTTTGCATTAGTTGACCTTGCAGTGTTGCTGTTGCAGGTCACGGGTTGTGGATGTTCCAGTATGGAGATAAGAGACCCGTGTTCGACGTTTTAAGTCCGGAGGGGACGGCCTTATCACCCATCACATCTGCAATTTATCTCTTCCTCACTTTGGTCATAGTCTTCCAGGTATGGAAACGAGACGGGCGGCTAAGCTGAAGTATACATCCCATACAGCATTAATGGTTTTATAATGTCTCACTGTCCCATAACGCAGAATCTTTGCTATTAATCATAACACTGGCAGTAGTCTGAGCGAGCCTGGGTGTCAGATCTCTAGATCCCTATCTTTATATTCAGTCTGGAAGTGTTTTAAAAGCAGCTAAATAACCTTTAGAATGCAGGACAAAAACAGTAGAAAGTGATACCTAAAAGCTGTTGATTTGGGTTGAGTGGAAATATTTGGCTTTTCCCATAAACGTCAGTGGAAATGTCACCCTGTCCTGTGTCAGATGTTGCCGCCAGTTGCAGCCACTATAAACGGTTTGGTCAAACGGTGCAAATGATCAGTGTTGGCATCCTACCAGTTTAGTGCCAAACTTGGATATTTTGTCTATTTAAGCAAATCTTACTCATTTCCACAAAACATCCAAATCAAATCGCAATGGGAAAACAGAGAAGCTGCACTTCTCATTTCATGATCTAAGTTTGCTCCTTATAAGACTCAAACACAAAATCAAACTTTAGCCACATAGATTCTCTGTAGGTTTTAACCTAAAAATGACTTTTACACTACTAACAGCCAATTACATATTTAAAAATATTTTATTTCTTTTAAAGGAATTCAATTACTACACATCTGTCTGTAATCATAAATAAAGTACTATCCTGAAGAGTGTAACTAGTAAACGTAACCGTCTTTCTCCATTGTGTTTTGTTCCCTCTAGGTGCTGATACCCATCTCTCTATTCGTGTCTATTGAAATCGTCAAGATCTGCCAAGTGTACTTCATCCATCAGGACGTGGAGTTATATGACGAGGAGACAGACTCTCACCTGCAGTGCAGAGCTCTTAACATCACAGAGGATCTTGGTCAGATGCAGTACATCTTCTCTGATAAAACAGGCACGCTGACAGAGAACAAGATGGTGTTCCGCCGCTGCACCGTAGCAGGGGTGGAGTACTCCCATGATGCAAATGGTGAGACAATCCGACAAAGTAGCGTGCGTTAACGCGTATGAATATGAACACTGAACAATTGTCTCTGTGTGCTCTAGCTAAAAGGATTGCTATGTACCAAGAGATGGACTCTGAAGAGGAAGAGTGTATGTCTCACGGTGGCACTTTACCCCGGCGGGACAGTGTAACCAGCCACCAGAGCGGCCGGGTGGTGCTGCGCTCCCACAGCACCAAGTCCCACCGCAGGACAGGCAGCAGGGCAGAAGCCAAGCGAGCCAGCATCCTGTCCAAGCACACAGCCTTCAGCAGCCCAATGGTCAGCACGCGCAACCTTCATAATGCCGACACGCTCTTATCACTCCGCTGCTCATCCCTTCTTTGTCCTGCAGGAGAAAGACATCACCCCTGACCCGCAGCTCCTGGACAAATTCAATGAATGCAGCAGTCAAATGGATTTCATGCGATACCACAGCCAGCCCGTGTCCCAGCTGCCCTCTGACCTGGCGGACATCATTGATTTCTTCATCGCTCTTACCATCTGCAACACGGTGGTGGTGTCCTCCCCCAACCAGCCCAGACAGAAGGTACACCTTCCCTTGACAACGTCTATTGAGTCTAATCACATGCTGGTTAAGATGGCGGGTATATATAGCCCTGTTTCCACCTGCACACACAGCCCCAGCAGCTTCCATCCCCTAAACTATGTGTTGTTTAAACAATATACATACGTACAAGTGTGAATTGTCTTTTTTTAACGGAGTGTGTAATGTAAAGTTATACATACGTAATTTCCTGTGTTTTTAATTTTGCAATCGCTGTAAAGTCACGTGGGGAATGACTACATTCACTAGTTTTTTTGGTCCTTTTTGGGTGTAGTGGGTGAAAAAAAAAAAAAATTCTAGAAATATCTAATAGAGAACCTCCCCATCTGAGTCTGCCTAACAAAGGTTTACATAGAACATTTAAAGAGAATGTTGTCCCAGAGCCAGAGCGTGGTGTCCCCAGGGTGGCATTGATTTTTGTTTTTGCTTTTATGAACAAAGTGGGACTAGTTTCCATCTTTTACAAAAAAAAACAATTCATTTTGGCTTCTTTTCCAAAAAGAATAAAAAGGTTCACAATGTCTCCAGTTGCACGTAGCTTTCACCGTTTGCTGCCTGTATCTTTGATGTGCTGTTGCCGTTAACAGCTGTATATCCGTAGTTTGTTTTTTCTTTTATGTGAGCCGGGGTGTGGTTCTCCTGCACACATCTGATATCCCCTCCAGGTCCCACATTCTCCTCCTGCACAGGCTCACTGTCCTGCCAGTCACAAGTCCCAAGCCTTTAAGATTAACCTTCACCGAGCGCTGCATTATTTATGGGGACTGTGTTTCCGTTTGGAGGTTATCTGATAAGTTGAAAGGAACCAGAATGGTGTGGCAGAAAAGTTCCTTTCACACAAACCTGCCATTTTTAAGAGCTTTTGTCCCAGTGAGAATGCCATTTTACTATGTCCTTGCACCCAAAAGGTCGATAACGGTGACGCTGTTGACATCAGGACGTCAGCATCACATCCTCTCATCAGAAAGAGAGTCCCCATATGAGCCTGGGCCTGCTCAAGGTTTCTCCCTGTTAAAAGGGAGTTTTTCCTTGCTGCTGTTGCTTAGGGGTCAGGCCCTGGGATTCTGGAAAGCACCTAGAGACAGTTTTGATTGTAATAGATGCTTTATAAATAAAGATGAAGGAGTTGAATTGCAAAGACCATAAAAGGAGTATTGGTTCAAAAGCGTAATCGGCAGATAAACTGGTTATTTGCTGTTACTTTAAGTGGTTTACTAAGGTTTCCTTGTTGTTCAGGTCCGGATGAGGTTTGAACTGAAGTCACCCGTTAAGACCATCGAAGACTTCATCAAACGCTTCACCCCCAGCCGGCTGACGTCCGGGTCCAACAGCAGCAGCTCCTCCAGCCTTGTCACCAACCGTTCCTCCAACCGAGGATGCTCCAGCTTGCTGACCTCCCCCTCAGCAGAGAGCACGCTCACCAAGCTGGCCGAGGAGCGGCGCCCTTCAGACCTGGAGCAGGCCTTCAGTCCTGTCCCACCATGCAACAATGGAAAGGCCTGGAACCTGGAGGAGGGCGAGCTGCGCTACGAGGCCGAGTCCCCCGATGAAGCCGCGCTGGTCTATGCTGCCAGGGCCTACAAGTGCTCCCTTGTGGGACGCCTCCCCGATCAAGTGACTGTGGAACTTCCGCACCTGGGAAAGCTGAGCTTTGAGCTGCTGCACACGCTGGGCTTTGACTCCACCAGGAAACGCATGTCTGTAGTGGTTAAACACCCCTTGACGGATCAGATCACAGTATACACTAAAGGAGCGGACTCTGTCATCATGGACCTCATTAAACCCCCCGACACAGGTAGGAAAGCAACCATTTTATACTCTAATATTACAGGACTCTGTGGTGGTGCTCAACGGTGCAGCAAAATGCTTTATTTCAAATGATATGATCTGAGATTCTGAGAATTCTGATTTGTTTTGTCGATGTATCTGTCAGGTTCAGAGCTAGCATGGCGTACAAATGTGGATAATGCAGCACCAGTCAGACAAGTTCTTTAACCACAACGAAACCTTCTGAAATACCAAATTGGAATATATAGTCGACTTCAGCTTCAGACGCTAACATATTGATTTTTGGCCTTTGCTTGTTGTTGTTGACACATGGTGAAGAACCTCCCAAATAGTGGATGACAGTTTGTCCAGGAAGTAAAGTTGCAGCTCGTGCAGATGATTTCTGGCGCTGTCATTGTCGTCTGATAATGTTGGGATTGGTGTTGTGGCTTTTTGCAGTGGAAACGATGAATCTCTCCTCTGAAATCATGACAAGACATGAAGCACAAACATGAAGCACAAACCTCCTCATAGATGAGGGGTTTGACCAATATATGTTGAAGCATCATAAATGATGGGCTGAAACCTACTCCAGGCTGTCCACTGACCTGAGAAACACATTCTAGGTCTTGGAGGTAAAAAAAAAAGTGTTTTCTAATTTTCAGCAACAAGGATTCATGCCAGAAAAAGTCATTAATAGCTGTTCATTTTTATTTATTGATCTATAATCGCTTCAAAGCCAGCCACAAGATTTCCTCATCTTGTCATGGTGAGCAGAAATATGCGTTTAAAAAAATGCTCAGTTTGCAGAAGGTTTAGCTGAGTCACATGTTTCAAGCCTCAGTCACATGTCTTGTATGCAGCAACATATCAGAGATGGGCAATCAACCGAGCAAGACGAGTTCAGCAGTTTTCAGAAAGTAGCTCAATTCTTTGGTGGTGTTTTGGATTGAACCAGTCAGATGCGCAGCATAAAAATATCATTTGAGCCAGAATAATATCAAAAAGCCTTTTGGGCCTGATGTGTTACATAACTAAAGCACTGGCACGTCACAAAAGGGCACGGCTCCCTTCTGTCGGTCAAGATGGGTTTGGAGAATTGTTGAATTCGCCCGGAGAGCCTGGCGCAACTTCAGTCAGCATTCTGTGGACAAAACGGGAGGACCTTTTGTCTGGTCCACACTCTGTTTAAGGGTGAAAGTGGGATTTGAAGGCTGTGATAGTTAGAATAAGGGGCAGGCGTTATGTCTTTAAAAAAGACGCACAAATGTGTGTCTGAGAGGAAACATATTGAATAAAAAAACAAACATGTCATATCTCAGCTAAAAAACACAGATGATTTCTGGTCCATCCCTACTCACCTTAGAACCTAGATAAAAAAAGGACAACCGATGGATTTATGAATGAATTTATCCACAGTGGTGAGGTTCTTCTGCTCTACAAAGCTTTGGCTGAAAGAGTTTTTTTTTCACGATGTAAATAAACGAATCCTTCACTATCTAAGAACCTGCGCTCTGGCTGCACAGTGAGTCTTTATATAGCGGGCATGCTCTCATACTTTCCACTGATGTAAAGCCATAATATAGGATGTTACATAAGAATGAGTATTTTAATAGCTACTGCTGCAAAACGCCCTGCCTGTAAAATTTGGCACCCTAGATCTCGAAACCTTGTTCCTCCCTCTTGATGACCTGAAACCTGCAAATGGAAACCGTGAACAGGGTTGTTAGTATTCCAGGCACACAGAGAGATACACAGGAACTGCTCACCGGCGCTGCTGTATACAGTCACCAGACATCTGTCCGAGGGCACCCGGCAAGCTGCTCCAGCCCATAAACTGAAGGCTGAGAGAGAAGGAGTTCTTTCATGACTCCACCTTCTGTGCAGGACAATAGTCTGCTAAAGTTTACAGTTGAGGAATCGCAAATGGGAAATAATTTCCCCCATCTTGATGAATGATTAAAGGCGTCATTTATTATTAACGGTGTCTAATTTCTGTTGGGGTAATTGCGTCTTTAGGATCAGTTTGTCCTGCGGTCTAAAGAAATGGACCGTAAAATGTGCACAGTGAGCCATTTAACCTAAAGAAAATAGGTTTTGATGCAAGCCATACTGCCACCGCATCTTTGTAAAAAAGATGAGGAACCTAACGGTTTTATGACTTAAGGTAGCACTGATGCATTTTTTATTATGATATTTAGCTGCCTTATGGTTGTTGTCAGACATAGTAAGTGTCTAATCCAAATTACAGTAGTCATGTCACCTCTAACGTGCGTGCCTGAAACGGCGTCTCGACTTCCTGCAGCCTAAACACACAGTGTTTATCATTTAAAAAGGATGAACCTGTGTGGCACGGTTAACTGCTATAGCGCCGCCCTAGTGGCGCCCTGGAGCTTTTTCAGAAATATGAAAATGGAAAAAGATGGTGTGACTTGTTTTAATATAATTTCTGTAGGAGGAAAAACATGACAAACATTCTTAAAGTTTTCCAATGCTGTGAAAATGTGTATCATAAATATTTAATTTCAACATCTCATTATAATGGGGGTTAAACTTAAAGCACCATCGTGCAGCAGACTGGTCGCGTGGAGCGTCATTATCTCCAGGATGTGCTGCAGGGAAAATAAACATTTAACCACGAATGCTCTTTATGTATTTGTAGCCTAATTATCATTTTAAAAGTAGGCTAATATAGCTAATATAGCCACTCACAGCATGTGGTGCTTTTCATTTTTTGTGGCTCCAGATAGATTTGTTTGGGGTTTTTTTTGTCTAATATGGCTCTTTCAACATTTTGGGTTGCCGACCCCTGTTCTAGAAGTTTTCGCTATTGTGGATATTGTCATATTGTTTAGAAAGGACCTTACATATTTTACTACAGTACAACTGAAGAGGTCTGCCAACATAGGGTTTATGGTGCGATTTGCTGAGTCAGCAGGTGTCCACAAGTATAGATGCCAGTTGAGTTCTTTCTTAAAATGCCAGATAAACTAAAAATATAAACGCACTAATGTGGACACGGTGGCGCCGGCTCATAAAACACGCCGTCCAACCCTGTGTCCAACCTAACTGGTTGGAGGCATAATTCATTAGACGGAGGCACTTGGTCTCTATCAGGATGCCTTTCACAAATGGCTGTACTCGTGTTTACCATACACTTACTGTGGTGTGTCAGTGGAGAATAAACAGTCCCACGTTGTTTTGACAGTCCTGACTTACATACAGACCCTGTGCACGTGTAGTTTGGGTTTTCCATTACGATTCCACTGATCATTTCCATTCAAGTTCGGGGCTGTGCTGAACATCACTTTTATTACAAATATCTGTGTGTTCTCTTTGCAGAGCCCTGGGTACAGTTGTCACACACTCCCGTGTGCGTGTGTGTGTGTGTGTGTGTGTGTGTGTGTGTGTGTGTGTGTGTGTGTGTGTGTGTGTGTGTGTGTGTGTGTGTGTGTGTGTGTACCGGTATATGTGACTCCTCACTATAGTAGGTTTTTCCTATTGGGTGGAACCAGCCAATGAGACTGCGGTATGAGTTGGCCCATTATTTCCATAATGGCTCCATTCAGATGATGAAGTTGTTCAGAATCACTCTTAAAACAGAGCTAGAGGTGGAATTTTAGGTCTATCCATACACCATTCTCTCACCTTCTGAAATTAAATTGCATCTTTACAGAGACATTTACAGGATATAACTTACGGAGTTTAATTTAGTTTGATAATTACAGTTAAAAAATCTGCAACCAATTAACGCTACTAACTGCAGAATTGCTGTGAACTGATAGATTTGTGACCGAATGAAGAACAACTGCAGTGTAGAAAGTTGGGACGGATTCACTCTTAACACACCTCAGGCCACAAGACAATCTTATAAGACATAAGACAATCGGGGGTTTGCCATCCTTGGTTGGGACGGGGGGTGAAATTGGGATAAAACAGCCAGATTATCTTTACGTGTGTACCCTGTTTAAGCGATGAAGACGGGCAGCTTGGGTGGCTAGGAGGCTTTGAACCCTGGTATCTCTGTGTATAAAGTCTGACTTGATAAAGGAAGCAGCAGTTTGTTGAGCCAACTGTGCACAAGTTGGGTTTTCAGCAGGAATGCATTTAGCATGGCAGCGCCTGAGGGGTGGTGCCCGCCAGGCTGTCATGTTATCGGTGAAATCACATGACAGACGACCACAGTGTTGGCTGTCAGGAGGCCGATTAGGCCCGTCTGTTTGTGCTGTGTTCCCCTGCCAAGATGATGGCCAGGGTTCTGTGCCAGGGAGACGCTCGAGCAAGAAATGCTTCCAAACAATATTCATGTTAAAAAGGGATTTTTGCTTGTAAAATGTATAGTTTTTGCTTGTTTTAAATTACTCTCTTTAATCTGGATGATATAGTATGATGTAACACACATGTTTCCTTGAATCCTTGTAAAATCTATATTGTAACAAGGGTCCAGAATGCTAAAGCCGTTGCTACAGGTGCAACACAAACATCCATCCATCCATTTTTCTGCTCTTTGCTGTTTTCGAAGGTAACTCCAAAGGGAAACGCCTGAAGAAGATTATCAACCGGACTCAAACCTACCTGAACCTGTACGCTGCAGATGGCCTTCGGACACTGTGCATCGCAAAAAAGGTAAGCAGAAACCTGTCGGGGAGAGCGGAGAAGCCTAAAGTTTAGTTTTAGTTGGAGGCGACGCCTCTCCGGCTGCGTTTGTAACCCAGCGCAGATGAACACATGAACGAGGCACTTCTCTGTGACTCAGTCTGCAATCTGTCGCTTTCCCCGGCTGTTAATTTATACTCTCCCAATCTGGCCTCACTGGATCTCTGCATGTGCGAAACAAGAGCGATGCCTCAGAATCTGAATGGCTTCAATCTTCTGTCTGATCTGAAATCGATGTACAGTATTAAAGCATGGAGGTACGTCTCGGGGGTGAAATATGTGCCCCGAGAAGCTGAATTTGAAATATTTATACCGGTATTTGAATTGCTAACCTTGAATAATGGTTAAAAAAAAAGAGTCACATATATTGAATTTGTATTGTTAAATTTGAATCACTGCATCAAAAAGCTGAATCTGAATAGTATCATTTGAAATTGAGTTTATTTGTTCGGAACCAAAGTCCAATAGATTTACATGAATGTAGGATCCTCTATATATAGTGTAGAGATGCACACGACTCCTCTTCAGCGCTTGATCTGGATGTCGAAAGCAAAGTGAGGTACAATTTTGAGAACTTAATTTAAAATGTGAGAACTGAATGCAACAATACAGAGTTGCATTTTCAGTTGAGGATCAAATACTCAGAGAAATTGAACTAAAGAACATAATAGTACATTCAGTTTTAAGTTTATTGGACTGCAGAACTGATACGTTGGAGATCATCTTATACTGTTCAGATTCACCTTTTCAATGCAAGCATTCAAATACACCACAAATTCAAATTGCGTGCTTCACATTTGGTTTTTAATGCAATTATTCAATTATTCAAATCCAAATAGCAATGATTGGAATGCACATATTTCAGCCCACACCTCTCCATGTAAAGCTCAGCATTGAATGGACTCCTTCTGGAATCCTGCTGCTTCTAATCTCACCCTGGTGGGATTGTGTGGCGTTAGCATCTCCAGTTCCTCATTAGAAGAGCTCCTGCAGGATGAATAAGCTCCCTCCCTCGTGATAAAGTGTGATGAACCCTTGTGTGTCAGACTCTGACCAAGGAACAGTATGCCTGCTGGCTCCAGCATCACCTGCAGGCCGAGACGGCCATCCAGGACAGAGAGGAGTTGCTCTTCGAGTCTGCCCGGCAACTAGAAACAAACCTCCATCTCCTAGGTAACTTTTTCATGATTTCAATCCACAAATGTAGCTGAAAATGGGATTTATTTTTTTGAATATACACAAGTTGTCGGTTGCTTCTTTTTCAGGAGCGACGGGCATTGAGGACCGGCTGCAGGACGGCGTTCCCGAAACCATCACTGCCCTGCGCAAGGCTGGCCTCCAGATTTGGGTGCTGACAGGCGACAAACAAGAAACGGCCATCAATATTGCATATGCCTGCAAGCTGCTGGACCCGGAAGAGGAGATCCTGACACTGAACGCTGATTCCCAGGTGAGTTGAAATGGGCTTTGTTAATGACCTTTGTTCCTGTTTGTGCTTAATAGATTTAATAAAACACTGCTCTAATGTTGTCAGAGTAGAAAGGTCATTTAAGGATAAGCTGCACTGGCTTTGGTTGGGATTCAGCGTCTGCACACCAGATGTGCTCCTCATTAAAAACAAATGTTCCTGAATTCCAAACCTCTCTGTGTCTGTCTCTAAACCAGGAGGCATGTGCCTTGTTACTGGAGGAGAGTTTGCACTATCTACAGGCTAAATTCCTCTGCAGCACTGCAGACCCAACAGCCAAGGCCTATCACAGCGGCCTGGCGCCCCTTCAGACGTATCCCTCCTCCGCTACATCCTCGACCTCCTCCTGGCAGGACGCTCCCTTTGTGGTGCATCGGCTCGGCCTGGTCATCGACGGGCGCACTTTGGCCTACGCCCTCGATAAAAGTCTGGAGGACAGGTTCCTGGCCGTGGCGCGGAGCTGTCGCTCGGTCCTCTGCTGCCGGTCGACGCCGTTGCAGAAGAGCATGGTGGTCAAACTGGTGCGAAACAAGCTGAAGGTCATGACCCTAGCGATAGGTATGTAAAGATCAAGCGTATGCATGACACCCCTGCCCACGGATGCAAAACATTTCCTCTGCTATTCTATAGACTTTACATAAATCACATCAGCAGATGTGTCTCGCATGCTCATCATGGGCGGAATCAATCTAGAAGCATTTACCAGATCACAGCAACCATCTGGGTGGCCGTAGTAAAATATTCTGTTTGTAGTCTGTATATTATTTATTGTTTATGTGGCTGCTGGTACCGAAGCTTCCGAGCAGAGGTGCACACTCAACGATACCATAGAATCAATCATGGTATTTTCAGACCTCAGCATTTGCTTTTCCAGCAATTCGGAATGTTTACAGTAGGAAAGAGACGTGTCTCAGACTGAGGTAGACCTGTGAATGTCACAGCGGTCGTCGTCCTTAGTTAACAGAAATATAGTCTGAACCGTGACGATCTTTTCTTGTTGGCTCCATTTCTCAGTTCATTGTTCACACCTTTATTCCGTTTTTGGTCCATTTTAGATTTTACCATTAACATTTCTCATCAAGTAGTTGGAAAACATTCAGTGGAGGAATTTGAAAACTAGGGATTTTACAGGATGTACAAATATTTTTCTTGGTGGATGGGAATTCCATAAATGTTCTAAATATAAGTCAATATTAATAACTTGCTCTCAATTAAGTGGTAGTGTCCACAGTCTATTATTTAAATATGATGATGTGATACAGTACAGAATAACAAGGGATTACATGTACCGGTAGTATGTAGCATTGGGATTCAAAAGTTCAACACAAATATGCTAAAAAAGAACAACATCAAAATGATATACAAATTTGGTTTGGTTATCAGATATTTACCAGTTATCAACTTAAAACCTGTTAAAATAGAAGCAACTCTGTAAAAAATGTAGTTTGCACAAGCTGTTTGGTCCAGCACTGACGCTCGGGACTCTCTCTCTCTTTCTCTCTCTCTCTCTAACACACACACACTCACACACACACACTCACTCACTCTGTGTCTCTCTCTCTTCCAGGTGATGGAGCCAATGATGTCAGTATGATTCAAGTGGCAGACGTGGGTGTGGGCATCTCAGGACAGGAAGGCATGCAGGTAAGGAAGGATAACAGCATGGATGGCTTAAGGGATGTATCAGCCTAAAGTGCACGTTTCAGCCCAGATCCATGCACCTAAGCTGAAGGTTTTGCTGAGTCAGGAAGTGTGTGTGTGTGTATCTACGTAGATGGAGTCTCTGCATCTCCAGCTTGTCTGAGGTCAGTAGGTAAAAAGAATGGTTAAGGAAATTTAGTTGACATTGCTTTCCTGTTCATTTGACCCGACCGCCCGTTTTTCCAGGAAGACTATCTTGGAAAACATTGATGGAGGGTCCCAATTAACTTCAGGAGAGGCTGTGGAGGCGTGCTGCTGCGCCGCACATCGATTAGAGGCTCACTATGCTGCACTTAAGTGGCCCACAAGATTAATCACTGTTAATCAAATTTGCTCTTAATGAGACAGCGGTCACTACTCAAGATTCTGAGGTGCGCTGACACGCATGTTTTTGTGCTCGGGAGCGGAATCCCTGTGTACTCATTACCAACCGGTTATTAGAGCACAGCAGAGGCTAAATTGCCACCCAACAAGACGTCCGCTGGTCATTTTTCTTGTTGACGAGCGATCTTGACAGCTGAGATGTGCTGTGGGGGGTAAGTGGGATGTAAGAAAGGGTGGGACTACAGCCAGTTTGGCTTTAAATGCCACCAGGTGACACTGACAACATCCTGCAGCGCTCGCGATGAGTCCCAGGCGGTGGCCAGCACGATTAAGGCTTATTACTTTGGAAAGTTGACGCCCACCGAAGACTCATTAAAACCGACCTTCCATTGTCCCGCAGTTGTATTTTAATAACTGAAAGGTGCAAAGGCAGAGGCTGAACGTTGGGTCCTTCTGGTATGTTGCAGGCGGTGATGGCGAGCGACTTTGCCCTCCCACGTTTCCGGTATCTCCAGAAGCTCCTACTGGTCCACGGACACTGGTGCTACTCCCGACTCGCTAACATGATCCTGTATTTCTTCTACAAAAATGCTGTAAGCGCTTTTCCTCTGGACACGGCTCCTATCGCGATGGTTCCTGTCCGCCTCACTCTGTCGTCCTTCGCTCCCGCAGATGTTCGTGGCTCTGATCTTCTGGTATCAGTTCTACTGTGGATTCTCAGGGTCGGCCATGATTGACCAGTGGTATGTTATCTTCTTTAACCTGATGTTCTCGGCCTTCCCACAACTCATCACTGGCACACTGGACAAAGACGTGTCAGCAGAGACCCTGCAGCAACTACCTCATCTCTATGGAAACGGCCAGAACTCCGAGGTCAGCTGTGCTTGTGTCCACTTCCTGGTTGTCTTAGGATGTCTTGTAGATGTGTCGTTCAGGGTTATGACAGGAAATCTGTGTCTCGCAGGAATATAAGCCATATATGTTCTGGATGAACATGATCGATGCCTTCTACCAAAGCCTGGTCTGCTTTTTCATTCCTTACTTTGTGAGTCTCACTTTGAATCCCCCACGAGCGTCTTCACTTGATGTTGGCTTGTAAACTTATCTTTGCTGCTCTCCTTGTCCTTTTGTCCTCCGTGTCCCTCGCAGGCCTATGCTGACTCTGATGTAGATCTGTTTACGTGGGGGACCCCCATCATCACCCTGGCTCTATGTACCATCCTGGTGCACTTGGGGATTGAGACCAAAACCTGGGTGAATATGCTTCGACCTCCAGAATGAGCCGGCTTATCAGCTATCAACGTTCTAGATTTTCCAGTTTTATACGTCAGGATTCACCGATGCTCTATCTAATCTGCCTTCTAAGCATCCTACGATCAAAGCAGACGTGACTGGCGAACACCCAAACGCACCACTTATTTCTTTTTCCCCAGCAGCTCGGAGGCAGTAATTAACTGTTCAGGAAGCCATGTTATCAGCTTTGACTGACGATCCTTCTAGGACTCCCTGCTGTGACCTCCCTGCCCTGTCCAGAACTGCCATAAACCAAATGAGGAACTGCCTGGCAAACACTTGAAAGTCTGCTTTGAAATGGCTTTCTTGCACTCAAAATATAATCTTTAATCCGTAGCAATGAAGCAACTCATTTATTGAATTAGTAGTTTGACTATCAGAGAACATAAAAGCACTTGACTCGAGCTATGTTCCCTCACACTGACGCTCACCACTGATGTTCTGTTTTGTTCTGATGACTCTGCTCTCACAGAGAAATTAGTGGTTTTTTTAGGTTTTTTTACTAATAATGTTTATTTTCCTATAGACCTGGATCAACTGGTCGTCCATAGCCTTCAGCCTCACCCTGTTCTTCACAGTGGCTCTGTGTTACAACGCTTCCTGTCCGACCTGCTTCTCCCCCTCCAACCCTTACTGGACCATGCAGACGCTGCTGAAGGACCCCCTCTTCTACCTGCTGTGCATCATCACTCCCGTAACCGCGCTGCTGCCCAGGTACACGCTGCTGGACTTTTAAATCCACGTAGACATTTAGACTCGCGTCTCCAGCTGCACCTTGTGATTCATGTGTTTACCGCAGCGGCCTGGCTTTAATCACCAGCGGGGTTTTGGTGTATCCTAATGTCTGGCTCTGTTTTATCTTCAGATATTTCTACAGGGCGTGTCAGAACTCTCTGATTCCCAGTCCGGTCCAAATGGGAAGGCTGTTGGATAAAGCCAGCAGGAACATCCGCAGCCACGGAAGCCCCAAGTCGCCCTTCCTGTCCCTCACTAAACCCTCCCCTAAAGTCTGCAATAAAAAAGACTCAAAGACAACGCGGAGGTCTGCGTCGCAGGACTGTAATAAGAGCGAGAAGGGCCTGTGCTCATTAGTGCCAACACAAATAGACTCTCTCTTCAACACCAAAGACCCCCCCCAGCTCTCAGGCGAGCCTCAGCTTCCTCCCAAAGTCCCGGACTGTCTCGATAAGACTTTAGAGACGTCGGGCTTGAGTCTGTCCGGCTGCATCACCTCGACACCTCTGCTCACACAGACGGACAGCGTCCAGCTGACCATGCCCCCCGATGGGGATCTGCAGCGGGTCAGATACACCAGGACCTCTGAGGGGGAGCCCACCTTTCAGCCAGCACAGAGGACGGAGCCGCTGGCAGAACACTTGCTGCACACCAGTTTGTGACGTCTGAAGTACGTCACTGTCATTTGCACGATAGTTTTTTGTTTTTTTACAAATAATTTAATTGTATTTTTGAAGAAGATTCTTTTATATAAGAGAAATAGGTACTTTATATTTTAGATGCTGAAAGCAAAAGAGATTTTTGAGGCTTTTTGATGTGGAAGAAGTGGATCTTCCGTTCATTTTGGTTAACCTGGGATGTTTACTATCCCGCGGCATCTCAGTTCATGTTCAGATTTGAATGTAAGGAATACCAGAGTAGAGACATTCCACCGCTGCTTTGTTTGGAGTTTTTCCTCCTCCCATGGAAATGGTATTCATTCTGTTCATTCTTTCAGCTTTGCCTTGAAACACATTCATGAGAAGCTACAGTGGCCTTGAATTCGTGTTGATATTCCTCAGAACTTTTATACATTTTATATTCCTCAGAATTTTTATAAGAAACCAAGGAAACATCCATTTTGAGATTCCTGTTGTATTAAAAAGTGGCATTGACGTCTTGAATTTGAAAGGAAAAAGGGGTTTCAAGGCGTCTTCTCTATACATTCCTTTAAATATACATATATTTTTCTTTCTTTCTGTTGAAGACGTTCTCAGAAAGGCATGGCTTCGGTCCTGAGAATATCCATTCCACTGGAAACTAGTAGATGCTAAATATAAGGAGTAGAATCTGTAAAGTGGTGCCAGTGTCGTGTATTTTAGGAACAGAGTAAATATATTTTGGACCACGTTCCCACGATAAGCTGACACCCAAATACCGTCGAGACTTTTTTTTGATAGAACCTCTTGTCAAAAGAGCTCAATCACGAACTGTTCTGTCTGATATGTAAGCTTTAAGATTTGAATTTGCACTTTGAAATTTCTCTCTTTTTGGTGTGGCCGTTGTCCTCGGTCGCTCCTCCTTCACTCCTACAGGATTCTTCGCTTGGAGTAACTGCACCTTTCAAATGTCCCAATGGTTGATTTCCAGTCGGGTTCTTGGGAAACGTGTCACTGACCAAAGATCATGTGCAGCAGTTATGTTCCTTAACACTGGATGAGAAATGACAAATATTAAATCGAACATCTGTCGCGAGGATTGTGATATGTTGGGATATTTATTTGGTGGGTGTTTGTGTGGTTTTTTTTGGCACACAGTGTCTGTTTCCATGCCATGCTGACTTGTGTGTTTGCGTTAGATCTTCTGGGGTTTTCTGTTTTATTTTTTTGAGGGAGGTGGGTCACATCATGTGCTGGAATGAAGTGTATTTGATGCTATTTACCAGTTATCATGAATTCCTCACGGCCGCGTTTACGGCTGTAAACATATCAGTGTTTTTGAAGTCATCGTCTGGTTTCCATGTTCAGCTGCTGCAGGTTCTGTGCTGTTAACATCACGTCTGAGCTGTAAAATCCAGAGGACAAAACCTCTCGCTCTCATGTTGGGAGGAATCGAGAAACCCTGAAAAGCTGCAGCCCCCGATGGCAGCGAGACGTCGCAACCCTTGAAAGGCATATTTCGAATTTGTAATATATACATTTTTTTTATTCTTTTTTGTCCTTTGTCCTTCAAGTGGAAATATCCTGCGTCATGGCAAATTTTTGAACAAAATAAAGTGATAAATTATCCCTTTTTTACACCCTTTTTTCCCCCAGGGAATTAATTAAAATGACCAAATTTTGTTGGTTTGTCATGGTCACTTCTGGACGTCGTCCAACTCTACATGTGTGATCGGTGAATCTGGACTCACTCATTCCGTAAAGTTTGTCCAGTTTATGCAGCGAAACTTGTAAAGCTACAGTTCCTTCTGCAGACGCCATGGAGGGTATTAACGTATAATAAACACAAGAAAGTCCTATTTTACTTTGGTTACATAGAGCTGAGAGGAACCTTTAGAGGAACAGCTGAGGCCTGACTTCACGTCTGCTCACACGTGCACAGGTGATGATGGATGATCCTCGATACCACTTTGTCTTCGCGCGGTCGCCAAGCATCTGTGAGGGCCGTCCACAGAGAGGTAATAATGTTGCTGTTGAGGCCCAGTGAGAGAAAAGGGGACCGGCCAGGCCGTGCTGATGCTGATGCTGCAGCGGAGCGGCCAAATTACTGACCACCGCTGCACTTTTGGAGATCCCGCTCTTCGTCTGAAAGCAGAGATAATGATGACTCCTCTGTCCTCACAGGGATGCGATCTCTTCTAAAGCCCCAGCGTAAAAGCCGCTTCAACGTTGGAGCTTGGGGGTATTGTGCACACGCTCAGTTCATCTGGTCTTGATGGCACGAGGTGATCAGTGAGAGTGATGTGTTAAATAGTGACCCTGGAATTAAACCTTAAACTTCCTGTGCTTTCTTTTAAACGATTCGTCACTCTTTATTCTTGTCTCAGTTCCCGTGACGACTGCCTGGGCAGCCTGCAGGCGACAAACTAATGATGGCGCTAATGAAGTGTGATTTGGAGTTTTGTCATCACAGTGTCATTAATTGTGGTCGTTAGAAGCTCCGTGACCCATTGACAACCCACTAATCTACCCTGGTCTCCCACCATGTCTTGTATTCTTGTATCAGTCAGGCAGATTCTTCCATTCTTAAAAACCTTAAACCTCATCTTGATCCATTGGTGTCTACTTTTTACCTCCATGCCCCAAAACTGCATCAAACATAATTACATATAGATGAAATTAGGATTTTAGACCAGGTCTTATCTGACCTTCCTCCTCTCAAATGGTCCCAGCAGGTTGGACCCTGTTCTGCTTTTAGAATTATAAAGGTGTCACAGCCCCTTTTCCCCAGGTCCCTCCTGTCCAACCTTCTCCCTTGCATTAAGGTCAGTAGCCACCCAGGTCCAACAGCTGGTGGTCTCAGTGTCACAACCGGCCGCTCCGGTTCCTGCTCCAGCTCCTCCTCCTCCGCTTCCTGCTCCCCCACCAGGCACTGCTCCAGAGCCCCGGGTGGGAACCCCAGAGCGTTATTCTGGGGACCCAGAGGGCTGCAATCCGTTCCTCACGAACTGTTCAATCCTGTTCGCTCTGCAGCCCTACACCTTCGCCTCAGAGGCGGCGAGGGTCGCCTTTACCATCAATCACCTGACTGGCAGAGCATGCCTGTGGGGAACGGCAGAGTGGGAGAGGAGCACACCGGCCTGTTCCTCTTTCCAGGCCTTCTCTGCGGAACTTCGTAAGGTTTTTGGGCCTGTTTCTCTGGGTCCGGATGCCACCGGGGGACTCATGAGCGTGAAGCAGGGAAGTCGGCCCATTGCTGACTACGCTATCGACTTCCGTACCCGGGCCCGGCTTAGTGACTGGAACCCAGCAGCCCAGTGCGACGCCTTCCTCAATGGGCTAGCGCCATATATAAAGGATGCTTTGGTTCCCTTTGATCTTCCACCCTCCCTTGATGGACTCATCAACCTGACTTCAAGGCTGGACAGGCGCGTCCAGGCAAGGAGAAGAGAGCTACGCCAGGGAGAGGCGGAGCACCGGTCGTCTGCCCGCCTGCGAGGATCTCCAGCCGCCTCCAACCTTCTCACAGGGCCTGCATCTGGGGGGGCCGAACCCATGCAGGTGGGACGCACCAGCCTGACTCCTGCGGAGCGAGAGCGACGACGACAGGGGAACCTCTGTCTCTACTGCGGACAGGCTGGGCACTTTGTCTCTCATTGCCCAGTAAAAGGGGAGGGCTCAGCAGTAGACAGGGGCGGACTGCTTAGCCGGACTCAAGACTCTGCCCCCTGCCCACGGCCATTGTTTCACGTCTGGCTTCTGTTGGCGGGGGGCTCTCATACCCTCGCCACCTTCATAGACTCCGGGGCTGTCAGCCTGATCGATGAGGAGCTCACCGTCCAGCTGGGTATCGACCGGGTTCCGTTACCACATTCAGTTCCTGCCAGCGCCCTGGATGGCCATCTCCTAGGGACTGTCACTCACCAGACCACGCCCATCCACATGCTTCTGTCGGGCAACCACCACGAGACCATACAATTCCACGTCCTGAAGTCACCTCACCTCCCACTCATCCTTGGTTACCCCTGGCTCCGTCGTCACAACCCCCACATTGACTGGGCGACGGGTTCCATTATGGGGTGGAGTTCCTCCTGTCACCAGGTCTGCCTTAATCAAGCTGCCGCGCCTCTATTATCAGTCGAATCCATTCCGGCCCCCGACCTGTCTGCGGTACCCTCTGAGTACCATGACTTCCGGGAGGTGTTCAGCAAGGCTAAGGCTACCTCCCTGCCCCCTCATCGACCCTACGACTGCGCCATAGACCTTCAGCCCGGCACCACGCCTCCCAAGGGTCGTCTCTACTCACTGTCTGCACCAGAAAGAGAGGCCATGGAGGTCTACATTAATGATGCTCTGGCTGCCGGGATTATCCGTCCCTCCTCATCGCCTGCTGGGGCATGGTTCTTCTTTGTGGAGAAGAAGGACAGGTCCCTGAGGCCCTGCATCGACTATAGGGGCCTCAATGAGATCACGGTCAAGAATCGATACCCTCTCCCACTCATCGCTTCAGCCTTTGAGCTGCTTCAGGGGGCCATGGTCTTCACCAAGTTGGATCTCCGCAATGCCTACCACCTAGTCCGGATCCGGGAGGGGGACGAATGGAAGACCGCCTTCAACACACCCACTGGACACTATGAGTACCTGGTCATGCCTTTCGGCCTTACTAATGCCCCGGCCGTATTCCAGGCACTCATTAATGACATTTTGAGAGACATGCTCAACAAGACTGTGTTTGTCTACCTGGACGACATCCTGATCTTCTCCTGTTCCAAGGAGGAACACGTGCATCATGTCCAGGCCGTCCTCCAACGCCTGCTGGAGAACTCGCTGTTTGTCAAGGCCGAGAAGTGTGAATTCCATGCTACCTCCGTCTCTTTCCTGGGATACATTATCGGTCAAGGCAGTGTAGAGATGGACCCCTCCAAGGTCTCTGCCGTCACCTCCTGGCCCGTCCCCGAGTCCCGGAGACAGCTGCAACGGTTCCTGGGATTCGCCAACTTCTACCGGAGGTTCATCCGGGGATACAGCACCGTGGCCGCTCCGCTCACTTCTCTCACCTCCTCCAAGGTACCCTTCCGTTGGTCCCAGGCTGCCGAGGAGGCATTCCAGAACCTCAAGGCCCGGTTCACCTCAGCTCCCATTCTCCTGGTTCCTGACCCTGAAAGGCACTTCGTAGTAGAGGTCGATGCTTCTGATGTGGGGATCGGCGCCGTTCTCTCTCAACGCTCTGCTGATGACCAGAAAATGCACCCCTGTGCCTTCTTCTCCCAACGTCTGTCTCCGGCAGAACAAAATTATGACATTGGGAACCGAGAACTGTTGGCGGTGAAACTGGCGTTGGAGGAATGGCATCACTGGTTAGAGGGGACTAAATTGCCCTTCCTGGTTTGGACGGACCACAAAAACCTGGAGTACATCCGGTCGGCTAAGAGACTGAACTCCCGTCAGGCCAGGTGGTCCCTGTTCTTTACCAGGTTCAACTTTTCCCTTTCCTATCGGCCGGGCTCCCGCAACGTCAAGCCTGATGCTCTATCTCACCAGTTCCTGGGAACAGAAGACACTGCCCTCAACCCAGACACCATTCTTCCTGCTCCCTGCCTTGTGGCTTCTCTCACCTGGGAGGTGGAGGAGCGTGTAAAGGCTGCCCTGGAGAACCAACCTGGTCCCAGCTCCTGCCCTCCTGACCGCCTGTTTGTCCCGGACGGTCTGAGGTCTGACGTCCTACAATGGGCCCCCGGCTCACTTGCCACCCAGGGATTCAGCGCACTAAAGAGGTCCTGCAGCGGCGGTTCTGGTGGCCCACTTTAGAGGAGGACACCAGAGAGTTTGTCAACGCCTGCCCGATCTGCAGTCTGCACAAGTCCTCCCGCCAGGCCCCTGCCGGTTACCTGCAACCTCTGCCTGTGCCACATCGACCCTGGTCCCATATTTCGCTGGACTTTGTTACCGGTCTGCCACTGTCGGGCGGATTCACCACTATCCTGACTGTGGTAGACCGGTTCAGCAAGATGGCCCACTTTGTGCCCCTACCCAAGCTTCCGTCGGCCAAGGAGACTGCTGAACTTGTTCTACAGCACATATTTCGGCTCCACGGCCTTCCGTCGGACGTAGTCTCTGATCGGGGTCCCCAGTTCACGTCCGTATTCTGGCGGGAGTTCTGCAGCCTCATCGGGGCCACCGTAAGCCTGTCCTCTGGGTTCCATCCTCAATCCAACGGCCAATCGGAGAGGGTGAATCAGGAGATGGAGACGGCGCTTCGCTGCATGGCGTCCAGACACCCCTCCACTTGGTCCAAGCAGCTACTGTGGGTGGAATATGCCCACAACACCCTAACCAGCTCCGCCACTGGACTTTCTCCCTTCCAGTGCGCCTATGGCTTCCAGCCGCCGCTGTTCCCAGCCCTGGAGAGGGAAGCTTCCTGTCCGTCCGTCAACGCTTTTATCCGCCGTTGCCGCCAGACCTGGACCCAGGCCAGGGCTGCTCTCCTACGAGCAGCTGACCGTTACTCGACGGCAGCCAACCGCCGTCGCTCCCGGGCTCCCACTTACCTGGTGGGGCAGAAGGTATGGCAGAAGGTATCGACCCGAGACCTTCCCTTGAGAGTCCAAGAAGCTGGCTCCTAAGTTCATCGGGCCGTTTATTATCGAGAAGGTCATCAACCCTGCGGCTGTCAGGCTCAAGCTGCCCCGTGCCATGCGGATCCACCCAACCTTCCATGTCTCCAGGATCAAGCCGGTTCGAGAGAGTCCGTTAATGCCTGCTTCTCAGCCGCCACCACCTCCACGGATTATTGACGGGGGTCCTGCCTTCACAGTTCGCCGCCTGCTGCGCTCCCGCCACTGTGGAAGGGGTCTTCAGTATCTCGTAGACTGGGAGGGATACGGCCCAGAGGAGAGGTCATGGGTCCCGGCCCATCACATCCTGGATGCGCAGCTCATCCGCGAGTTCCATCACTGTCACCCTGACCAGCCCTCCAAGGTCCCCAATGCTGGTGGGGGTGCCAATTTAGAGACTCTGTCCTCCCTGTCATCCGAGGCTTCCAGCGACGAGGACGAAGAGGAAGCTGAGACGGAGGCCTCTGAAGAATTTTAGCCCTCCTCCAGGCCCCCCTCCACCCACCCGGCTCAGCTTGGACTTTGTTTTTGGGACGTCAGGGGCCGTCCCTTGAGAGGGGGGTTCTGTCACAGCCCCTTTTCCCCAGTTCCCTCCTGTCCCAGTACTTTTCCACTGCCCTGCTCACACCACACCCTCTGATCACCACACCTGCTCTCAGTCACTGATCACACACCTGCTCTCAGTCACTGATCACACACCTGCCCTCACTCATCAATCAGCTCACCTACCAGTGTATATATTCTCCAGCCTCACACTCACTCAGTGCCAGATTGTTCTTCTGCTTTCATGCGAGACTTTCCAGCGTTGTTTCCCTGCTGGATTACCCGTTACCGACCCTGCCTGTCTTCGTTCTGCCTGCCTTGCCTGTTCCCCGGACAACCTACCTGCTTTCTGCCTCTGACTACGACTTCTGCCTCCGCGTCTCTGGTTCCTGTCTGCTCACCTGGTTTAGACTTCGCTGCTGCTCGTCCCACTCCCCGAGCCTGCAACCCATAGACTTTGTGCGGGCCCAGAGCCTGAAGAACGGACTATTTCCTGTGTTTCCTGGTCTACCTGAGTTCCTGTTTGCCCGTGTGTTAATAAAAGTCATTACTACGGTCCTGCTTTCCAGAGTGCTGCATTTGGGTCCTAACTGCACCCGTCACAAAAGGAGGTTCTTTCCCTTTTTTTTAAATCAGTCCACTCCCGAAGTGTTTTCTTTCCGTCTCTCTAATGGATTTATGTGTTTTTATCCTAATGATGATTTTGAGTTTGTTTTGGCTTCTTGCTGGATGTCGTATCGACTTTGCCACCGAACCAGCTGCCAAACACTGAGTCAACACTCCCGAAGGAACGAGGGAACAGGCATTGGCTCTGAGGCAGCCAAAGCTTATCTTCTTTGATTTCCAAGAAGCTGACACCCAAATACCGTCTAGACTTTTATTTGATAGAACCTCTTGTCAAAAGAGCTCAATCACGAACTGTTCTGTCTGATATGTAAGCTTTAAGATTT
>NC_042304.1:2324212-2451712 GCF_901000725.2 Takifugu rubripes | reverse complement strand
TTACAAAAACATACGATGCTGAACTATTTTCTAACACTTAAATGGCTTTTTTCTAAACTAAAGTGGGACAATTTTCCGCAGCTAAGTAATTCACGGTGTCCTCCCGTTGTCCCAACACAGAGCTGAAGTCCAAGCAAAGACCTGCTGGATGTGCGCTCGTCCTCAGCAGGAAAACAAATGCTTTCAGAGAGGCAAACCTGGATGCCAGCTGATGGGACTGACCCTAAAGCAGAGCAAGATTCGAGTATCTGAAGGGAAAAACCTGGTCTTCTTCAGCTATATAGTTTATTTTACCTGATGTTCCTCTGTCCACCAGCACCTAAGTCAGAAACATTTTAAGCTCTCATTCTTTCACTCCAGCCCAGAACTACCATCATATAGCAGACTGGAGTAACTTGGCCAGTAAATGGGATGTTTTGGGTGTCCTTCGGTTGTTTGACCATCAGAACTTGTGAGGATGAAAACAAGATTCTGATGGACATGATGTCCTGGGAACGTACCTGTATCTAAATGTCAGTCCTGTACAGGGATTCAGTGGAGGCTGCAAATGTGTTGCAGCTCCATCGCCATGACAACAAAGTTACAGTAAAGTCTAACATATAAGTGTGTCACTGCATGTGGTGATAGAGATGATGGATGAAACACTATACTGTCAGACTGTAGGTGGCGCTATGATGCTGCGGCCTCATGACTCCCGTTGGCAAACCAAACTCAGCCCCATAAACAGGCTTTTCAGTGAAATCTACACCCCAATTCAGAGGAAAACAAATCTCTTTAGAAACCTGTAACTAGTCGCACGACAGGACCAGTAGCAGCAGGGGCTGTGTGTGTGTGTGTGTGTGTGTGTGTGTGGTGGTGGGGGGGGGGGGGGGGGGGGTGTTGGAGTCTTTGAGTTGGTTGGTTGAGCCAGAGGTTTCTGAGTTCCCTTTGTGCAGTTTGTATGTTCCCTCTGTGTTCTCTGTGTGTGTGTGTGTGTGTGTCTCTGTGTGTGTGTGTCCTCCTGTAGTGTAATCTTCTTTAGCTCAGCTAAAACAAGCTGCCACAGTCATAGAGGGTGAGATGGACAGACAGACAGACGCAAGCTGCAAATGAAGCTCCTTTATGTAGCTGCTATCACAAGTAGTGAAATATATGACAGTAAAAAGCGCAAAAACTGCCAATATTTCAACAATTATGGACCAACAAAAGCGTGATCAGTGGAAACCTGATCAGACGGATGCTACGCCGTGGCCCTACTGCTTTTCTTTCCCCTCACAACAACAAGCTAAAGAACAGGCTTCAAATGTTCCTGAAGAGAACAGCTCGCGCACACACACACACATGCACACACACACAATGGAAAGGTTAGAGTCACCAGGTGTGTGAAACATAACAATTTTCACAATTGTGGAGCTTTGAGGGAGAATGGCAGCCGAAGACGACCAGGAGTGTGTTCCTGTCAGGGTAATGAGACCAAGGGTTGGATGATTTATTAAATAACCTGGAGAGATCTGACAGCCTCTCCATCTGGACATGGATCAGACCTTCTGCAGAATCAGGAACAAATCAAATGTTTTAGATGATGTGACTGGATGTGACGTCTGCCTCAACGGCTGCTCCAAACTTTAAGATGCAGCTGCTTCAGAAAGCTGTTCATCTGTATTGATCGTGTCCATGTTAGTTTTAACTTTAATGTGCAGTTTCTACATCATGATTTAGATAATTACTAACAGGTCTGATGTGATTGCTTCGCTGGTTTGACCCTTTAAAAGTCCACTCACATTTCATCTGCATTTAAATGGAAATGAGGAGGAGAAGGAGGAGGAGGAGAAGGGGAGCAGCTAATTAGTCATTTCAGATTTCTATACAGTCTTTATGTTTCTCTCATCTCAGCCAATTCACCTGATGTCAGATTTTCTTATATTGGTCACTAATTGTGGGGTTTTCTGAAAAAGAAAAATAATAACCATGTTGAGATGAAAGATATTATTTTACATGTGTCGCAAGTTATATATTGCAATATACAGTATAACATATGTCCATGTTTTTCACAGCATTTATAAATGTGGATAGAACATGGTGGTCGTGAGCGTATCGAAGCACATCAAATAAGTTCAAAAAAGGTGTCCAGGAGGCCTCCCATCCAGATCCCGCCTCGACTTTTGCAGCGGCTCTACTCTGAGCTCCTTTCAGAGGTCTGAGCTCCTCAATCTCTCTTATTCTGAGCCCAGCACCTCTACACACGAAGCTCATTTCAGGACATTTTATTTGCGAGCTTGTCCTTTTGGTGTCTCCCTAAATGACCATAGGTGAGGGCTGGTAGTTGAGTGTTAGACCGAGAGGCTCACCCTCCAGCACAGCTGTCTCTTCACTCTCAGCTGCGAATTGTCCTAGCAAGAGCTAAAGGCCAATGAAAGATGTGGCTGAAAGGAAGGAACAGACATACAAAATCATCAGGCCTCCAAATCTGTGAACAGGTTCGGTGGCCAAGGGCAGCCCTGGTGGAGTCTGACCCTCAGTGACCCTTTGTAAGGGTCCTTCCACCCCATATTCCACTGGCTGCCCCACTATTCAGCCCCTTCCATGTCTACAAACACATGTGGGCTGGTTGGGCAAACTGCCCTGCTCCCTGGAGGACTCTTTTCTGCTCCTCGTCCATGGTTGCAACAAAAAACATCAGCCTGTTGGAGCACTTCCTGTGTCACTCCTCTCATGCGTTTTTTATTTTTTTAAAAACAACCTTGTTTGGAGACCAAGTGGAGCAGTTGACCATGCCTGTTGATGGAGACTGGTGTTGTGTGAACACCCCACCGACCTCACCACACCCCCCGCCGCTAGTGTGAACCGCACAATGACAATGACATCGGGTGGCATCGTGTCAATGACGTATAAGGCGCCGGACAGGCTGCCAGAATAATTTTGGTGCCAGCTGATAGTCTTTCTCCATGGCCTCAGTTTTTGCCTCTGACATCACTCAAGTTGTGCACAGTTTGACCCATCAGTATCTGGTGGCTGCCCCGGGACTCCCACAGGCGTTCCATGACCTTTAGGACTCCTTTCAGCATGACGGATGTCACCTAATCCACAATACGCCAAGCCCTGATGATTCCACCTGGGTGGTAGGCCTACTGGATGAGGGATCCCTCCACTAGGCACTTGTCAACACCCCCAACACCGGCCCTGGCTGACCTCCCACCCCCCATTTTAAAAGATAAAGATAGCTCAAAAAGAACAGCAAATAAGGGAAGGCCATGATGTCATCCTTTAAAGCCATGACATTAGTAATACTGAGAAAGGTAAAAACCACCACCTGTGATCCTGCTGTAATTCCCCACAGTCATAACCAGATCCCCACTAATTATCCTCCAGTCCCACTGTCCAATCCTTGTCTACAGCGTGAGATCTCGGTTTTTTCTCGCTTGACTGAGGATATGAATCACGCTCATATGTCCAGTACACAATGTGCCTGTACGGCTGTTGGTGAGCTGAGTAAGGAGCAGAGGAGCAGCGTCCTGCCTGGTTTCTGTGGGAGCGTGACGTCCCCAGTGGCTGGAAGGTTTGGCCTCTAGCTCTGATGGCAGGAGCCGGGGATGTGACCCACTGAGCCTGGCACATACCTGGCCCTCAGCAATCTGCTGCTCCCTTGGAAGCTGCTGGATGGAGCTATGGAACACATAGATGTAGCTGATTTAATAGAATGCCAGGGCAAATAAAACCCAAACAGCCCAGCAATATGGGAAAACTAAACAGTTATTATGCTTTGACTCCATTATTGTAGCATTTCATACATACGAAGCAGATTTAAGATGTTCTCAGGAAGATTTGGAACAGAGAACGTGGCTCTAGCTCCATGCAGAACTGAAGAGCTGTCACAGACCTGGAGACAGGAGGGTTCCACAGGCTTTAATCATGCTTTAACCACGCTTACAGCATCCCGTTATCGTATCTGCCATTCACTCTTTGACTTCAGATATTCAGGTGCTCCTTGGAGAAATAGTCGCTTCAGGCTGCAACTGTAATAGCAGCAGAAAAGTCATGTGGAGCCTACATACATGTACCACAGATTGTCAGCAGGTGGCGCTAAAATAAGAAAAAACAACATTTCATTGGCTGCTTGTGTCACAACAAATGTGACTGCATTATTTTATATCATAAAC
This sequence comes from Takifugu rubripes, assembly GCF_901000725.2. NCBI lineage: Eukaryota > Metazoa > Chordata > Actinopteri > Tetraodontiformes > Tetraodontidae > Takifugu > Takifugu rubripes. Next base: position 2,447,576 of record NC_042304.1, on the reverse strand, counting down.
ACACAAAGGTGCTCGTGGATAACGCAAATGCAAATAAGCGACTTTAAATGACCGACTCACGCTTGTTTCAGTCCTTCTGTGGGTCGACAGGGTCACGACCCCACCTGGAAGTGGATGGCAGAAAAGTCCTTATCTTTGGCGTTGGAGTCGTGATAGGATCAAGACATGCTTGTTTATTTGAGTTGTGAACACCTGCATGAGAGTGAGAGGCAGAGAGGCAGATAAGGGACGAGTGCAGGCGCTCACTCGTCCCCTGAGGGGGACGTCATGGACCAGGAGTGCAGGTGAGGTGCATGTGAGGTGGCATCCTCAGATGGAGATGATTGTTCAATTGTTTAATTACATTGTTTAATGACATACTGTATTGATAAGTACAGTTTAATTAATCAATATTTTCTCAGATGGAAAAAAAATACTTTGTCCCTAATATAAATAGTCCCTCAACCTCTTTTTTATGATATTTGGAGTGAGGGCAGAACAGTATTACAGTCCCTCCCCAGAAAAGTGTTACTAATTTATTATAATATATACACACATGTTTGCTGCATATGTCTTTTTTTCTGTGAGAGCTTTAAATCAAGTCACCAGTAAAAAGATTCAGTGCAACTATTGATCAAAAACGTTGGCGTTGAGCTAAAACTCAAGAGGTTAGATGATTCTCGAGCAGAACTTCTACCCCACCAGTGTGTTATTGACCGTTTATAGATGTTGGAGCCTTTATGGTCAACTACAAATATTCATCAGATGACAACAAACCAGCTTTTCCAGCGATGCAAGCGGAACATTTGCCCGCTGATTTTTATTCAAGATTCCAGTGAATTTCATCTTTCCATGACCATCCAGATAAAATATGGGCATATGGGCTTCACTAGATAGGAATTATAGTTGAACGTCAGACTGATGGTCTTTTGTTGGCCTTTTGAAGATTCGGCTGCTGGGTTCCCAAGTTTTACTGGGGTTGTCATGGTGATGGCGAGTTACAAAGCAACAGATCCTCTCCCAGGGTTTTTCTACAAGCAGTGTTTGTGTCCGTGAAAACTTACAGCTACCGTAATTTCCGGACTATAGAGCGCACCTGATTATAAGCCGCATAATCTAATTTTAGAAAGAAAATCAATTTTGTACTTATACAAGATGCACCGGATTTTAAGCCGCAGGTATCCCACGTAGTAATATGAAAAATTAGATCGAAAACATTCAGTACCGGTATATGATTTTATTTCCGTAAGAGACGAGTCACTGACGAGTGACAGACAGGTAAGAAACAACAGCCACTCTTTTCACTTGTATATTTATATAGAGACCTTAAATCCAATTTTTATCACGTCAGGATTTTTTAACTTTTCTTTTAATTTAATCCCCTTAGCAACATAAATATATTCTACCAGTAAATGCTTTTTTTTCTAACGGTGTCTGTAATGCAGCTACCTTAAAATATATGTTTGTATCAGCTACACACAAATTACGTTGTTTATGCTTTTTTACTCAAACAATTTTATAAGTAATTCTTCTATATAGCGAGGCAGCCAGGAAGAAACAAATGCAGCTCCTATGAACGCATTTATTCTAATAAACCCAAAGATGGTCTCTAGGCAACAGAAAACCAAGTATTTGTAAGTTTCGTGGCTTATAACCTGGTTCCTCATCCACTTTCTCCTCCAACTCCAAAGAACCCCAGAACTGGAACATTTTTATAGTTTTATATTTATATTCATATTCTATTTTTAATTTATTCTATTTTATTTCTTATTTTATTATATTTTTATTATCTTTAATAGGTTTAATGGGGTGTAATGGTGGTGGGAAATTTTGTACAGTGCTGTACGTTTCTTTGGAGATGCTAATTTCCCTGATGGACACCCCCTAAAGGGATCAATAAATTACTCTTGAATCTTGAATCTTGAACATAGTGGGAGATGTGATTCTATTAAAAGGCTGCTCTTTAATAGGCTGGATCAGAGGGTTCTGTCTCTGACACCTGAGGAACATCATCTTTCATGGTTCATGAGGTCATTACAGCAGCAGATACCTTCACATCCATCTCTCCTTGTTCTCACCTAGGCTCTACAGTGCTGGGCTGTGGGGGCGTCTGTCTGTCTGTCGGTCTGTCTGTCTGTCCATCTCACCCTCTATGACTGTGGCAGCTTGTTTTAGCTGAGCTAAAGAAGATTACACTACAGGAGGGGACACACACACACACACACACACACACACACACACAGAGGGGTTTGGTCTGAAAGAATGGAATCATATCAAATAATACATCCGTAAAGAGAAGGACCAGACTGTGGGACAGTCTAGCAGACAGTCCCAGTGGTGACCGATGGGGACAACAGGAAGCAGTCCTTCATCAGTGCTGTTGTAGACTTTGTTAAGTGCTTCCCATCAGACCACAGCTGCGTGACAGATGTTGTCCTTGTGGTCAGGCGTCTCTGCTCTTCGTCTGCCTTGTTAAACACATAGATGGATTGGAAGAGCTGCCGTGGCTGAGACCAAGACAATGAAGCTCCGAGTCCTTCATCATCCTCGAGACCTGCCTGGAGCTCTGTCTACAGCGGCAGGGGACCGCCAGTCGAGTCTGGAGTCTGTATCTACGAACACTTCAGCAGAACACTGAAGGGTGTGCGCTCTTCTGCTTGAAACCTGTCTGGTTTAAATGATCTGATGATTTTAGGGCTCAGTCTGATGGATTGGAAACCATAAAATATAAATGATATATATGAGCACGAACAATAACTATCACTCATTTCTAATTAATAAAATCAAATCAGGATAATTCCGTGATTGATCGCTTCCTGTGGTTATATTCAGAAGAACGTAATGAGGCAGCCGAAATGATGGATTAACCTTCAGTCTAACAAGCTCATTAGTTCTCCTGACAGCCACAGCAGCTGAGCCAAATCCAGTTCAGGGCATATTTACCAGATATCTGCAGAGTACGTCTCTTCGTAACCACAATTGGTAACACCTTTAGCAACAGCTGTCCTCAGTAGTCTAGAAACATGAAAACATGGTGAGGAGATGGCTGATTTTTCCTCATTAGCTGCATCTTCTGGTCCTGTAAACAACCCTCATCTTCTTGGTGATTAAACGCTGCTGGTTAACCTTTGAATAATCAGAGCTGGCGTGTTTGCGTGTGGAGATCCCTCTGACTCCGCCTACCTGCAGCATCAGCTCTTCCTAACGTGGGTTGTTACCAGCCCATTAGGGGGGCCCTTGAGAGAGGCCCTCCATGGTCTGTGGGTGTTTTGAAGCACCAGAAAGCTTCATCAGTGCACACGTTCAGCCTGCTGTGCCCGGGGCACCGATTGCTGTTGATGAATGCATTTGGATTCCAGTGCATGTCAGGAGTGCTTGTGAGCATGTGAGCAGGGACCTGCAGGAGGCTCCGTCATCCCAGGGCCCACCACAGCCGTAGATAGCCAATATTAGCGGCGGAGCACATCACCGTGCTTCTGCTTCCTCTCTGCGCATTATCATCTGATTCTGGGCTCACTGCTGATCCTCTCAAGTGCTGGCATATCACTTTTGGAAATATTAGCACCAGTGGCTCACACACACACACACACACACCCACACGCTGCTGAGATGCTGAGTATCAGATCGTCTCCTGCTGATGTGTGCAGTAATGAATCCTTTTCCTGACAGGAGGAAAACAGACAGTTCTGTTGGCAAAATGTAAAGGAAAAGTAAATATCTGATGCTAGCTGAGCCGGTTCGAGGGTCTGAGGACAGCCAGGGTCGCAAGTGTGCAGCTTGTAAAGCCCTCCCAGGCAACAATTTTTGTGATTTTGGGCAAACAAACTTGACTTGCTTAGAGGAGCCACCATTAGCTTTTGTTCTGGTAACATCACTACGGTAATTTATGTTTACTCCTTTAGGATCCGTGAGAGGATCCAGCCTGGTTTTCTGTCCTACCAGAAAGAAAACACTTTCACCAAGGAAAACATGTGACAGTGTCACTTACCTGGCAGCAAAAAATCCTGGCCCTGGTGGGCTGGCTCTGGACTTCCCTCACCTCAGAGAAACGAGGTTTTGTGTTGTCCAGTGACAGAAACCTGCAGAAGCACCATGTCTGGTGAAGGTGTGGTGGACAGATGGTTCAGGTGATTGTCAGACTGTCGCCAGACCTTTAATTATCTCCGGAACAGAGATTCTCTTTGTAAGAAGAAGAAGGAAATGTTAATGAATTCCACAGAGGATGATAAATCACAAAGACGCAGACGTGAATCAGACTCATTATTCCAACTTGGTCTAAGCAAACGTATGAAGGAAACGCCGGTTTGTCTCTCGCCATTGTGCACGTTACATCACACATTAGCTACGTGTGTGAGGCTGCAACTATCAGCCGTTACAACATTTACACTTGGATTCTACGCTTGGTAATGCTGTCAAACAATCTGCCAAGGTTACTGGTTTAGCCTCACTAGGGGCACATCAAATCCTTTAAGGTGAGGTTTAACCTCATTAGCTCCTGTAACGTTTGCCGGACCACGATATTGATTGATGCGATCAATGCTAATGCTACGGCTAACACGTGGAATCATTCCACTGAAGTTGTGAATCTGGGTGAGAGAACGGTTCTTCTGGAACAGACTGCTCAGTTTTTATGTGTGGAGCCCAAAGAAGAAGAGAGCGCGTCTGTAATTTCAGATATGCCCCGGGGAAAAATGTGTTTCAGTTTTCAGCTGCAGGACAGCCCAGTGATACCTCCACTCTAACCAGTTCAACCAGTGACTGAGCAGGGTGTGAATGAAGGAAATGGATCCCTGCCTGCTTCTGCTTCCAGGTGGATCCTCAGATCCTGGCGACCTACCTGTGTTTGATAGATCTTCTGACCCTGTGAAATAGCAGGGGTTGATTTAGAGTCATGATAATCTGCTGGGGGGGGGGGGGGGGCATTAGCACCCTCCCTAGTAAGGCTCTTACTGACCTCTGCACTTTGTTTTAATATTGAAGGAGCTGCAGGAAATCCTTGATGGAAGGTGGTTTTAGGAACATGGACAGATTGTTGGATTCATCCTCCAGGTTAGTTGCTCTACATGTCACGGTTTGACAGGAGTTTCCAGTTTACTGAACTGGGCAGCTGTGGCCCAGCTGGTCCAATGCTTCTGACCACGTGGTTCTGATCCCAGCCCTGAGATCTACCGGCGAAAGTGCCCTTGAGCAAAGCCTTGAACCTCAACGTGTGAGAGTGAATGTTTGAATGCAGCCAAGTGTGTGAGAGGTCAAAGTTGGCCCAAACTGGTGGTTTTCACCATTCAATGGCTGAATGAATGAATCAATGAATCAATGAATCTGCATTTCAGACAACAAAATTATGCGACACACTCTCATAAATGACAGTTTCACACAGTGCCATCGGCCTCTTTGCTTATCTTTATATATCTTGCAGGTTTTCCTTTTGTTTTTTTCGTGAACATTGTTGCTGTTCCAACAGTTTCAGCATCATGGTGGCGCTGCATGCAGAAGGTTTTACTACAACTGAAATTTAGCCCTTCACTCCCCAGAAACAGTTTTTGTACATTACCTGGGAGCATCTGGCTCTTAGACATTTTCTATTCGACAAATTCATGAATATCAACATTTTAAAACTAGATTGTTTGTGTAATTTATTACTCTGATGACTCTTTTCTAGTTGCTGTCGGTTGCTTCTGTGTACTGGATCGTATCAGCACACAGGAGGATCGATGTGGCCAAATAAGCTAATAACATCGATCATGGAAAGATTTATGGTCCAAACAGTCGTTTTTCCAACTACTGCAATGTTAAGTGCTTGTCTTACACCTGTGCATTTAATATGGGCAAATACTGTAGTTTAATTTCACAAACTACAGCTGAACTACATGATGGAGGGATACAAACCCGACTGGCCAAGGTGTCCAAAAGTCCTCTGTCTTTCAAATCTATCAATGAACATCCATCGGTGGACAGGCCACGCCGCCTCCCTCTTTCTCCTTTCTGTTCCTCAGAAAAACCTCCCATGAGAATCAGAGGAGACGGCCTCAGTCATCTGCTCAAATCCCACTACTCTAGTTATACGAAGGCCATGGGTTAGATCCCAGACATGTGCACCAAACTCCAGAATAGCTCCCACAGCTGCGTCTTCGGTGTGTGATGTGCACGATTCCTGGTTCTTCTGCCGTCAGAGTGTGTTAACGTTAATGAGAACGTCATCAACCCCTCAGTTTACTTTCACTCTGGATTTTGAAGGAAACCAGGAATTCCTGTTTCCTCCCACCAGAATTAGAAGCCTTTAATATGCCTTTAATTTTGTGTGTGAATTGTACACTCTGACAGGCCCCGCCTCCGCCGTGCGTGGGGCTTTGTAGGGTGGGGGGGAGGCCTGTCTCAGACAGGCTGACGGCTGTATGGATGCAAACTACCAACCGAGGCTCCGCCAACGATCAGCAAGCCCCACGTTTTGTGTTTGATCTTCAGGATTTTGGTGTCATAATCTTTAAATATGAAATAAAGGCTGACATCCTGCAGGGATACAGGCTGAAACACTGCTGCAGGAAGATAAGATGAGATCTAAGATAGACGTGTGTTTGATTTGGTTATCAGTGTTACAGCTGACATGAAAGTTACCAGCAGATTAATCGTCTGAACGCTGTAAAAGCTGCATGGAAATGATCAAAAAAACGCTGATCAAAGACTTCCAAAATCCCATCCCACCTTCATATTGAGGCCACTGATGCCTTTACGTCACCGTTGACATCCAGAAGTCAGCTGGAAAGGGTTTTATTCTATTATCAGTTTGGTCTTTGGAATCTATCGCTAGGAACCAGATTCTTGACCTGGCTGGAGGATCACGCTGCTCCATCTGGCACAGATAATGACATCAGAAGATCTCAGCTGCTTTTTGCTGTTTTGGCTCATAAAATTCACACAGTTCTTAAATAAGATAGCAGGATCCCCCCCCCCCCCCACACACACACACCTCTGGGTGAAGGTAATCTAATTATTATTTCCACTTACGTCCTGCTTTTAAATTAAGTTCTTGAAATGTTTAAGATGTTTAAATCTGTGGTTGTGTCTGATCTTAAGACTTTAATGCAGACACCTGAGCCACTGGTGCCAGTCGAGTCACGAGGGAGGGGGGAGGGGTCTGTCTCACCTGTGCTGGGCCTGCCCCCCACCTCTCTCAGACTCCCACTGAAATCCAACACCTGTGACATCATGCATGTAGACATTGGCTGCTCACCAGGCCTCAGACTGCATTTCACCCCCAAGAGGGAGGCAGGAGGGGCTGATTCAGAGCCTCCAGATCAATCAGGCTGCTGCAGAACTCTGCTTCTACCTGTGGCTGAGCTCAGCGCACCTCCCCCAGGCTCAGCACTCCACTGGCTTGGAGGGAAACTGGGAATTGTTCACTTCTGAGAGACTACTGAAGGCTGCTGGCCTGATTCTCCTCAGCATAGGTGCTTCCTCCATGCAGCTTGATGCAGGTAAGCAGACGTTGGTGGTTTGGGGGACTTTAAAGCTTCCACGGGGCCACCTGCTCCTTCTGAAGCCCCTTCCTTTTGTTGCAAAGGCCTGCTGTTATTTTCGGATATTGAATCCCAGCTCCACTGAAGATCTTCGGCTGGATCCCAAACATGTTGGTGCAGCAGCCACAAAGGTCTGTTCAGAACAACCTTCGCCGGGGAGAAACACTCACTGAGGCTGATTACCGGCTCACAACTCTGTCATGCTTCAGGTTAGCGGCTCGTCTTCAGCTCGCCGGAGTGAAAAAGATGAAGCGATGATAAAAAATGCAGGTTTGGCTGCAGTCAAACTGTCTATTACAATGATGTTTATTGACATCATACAGTTCATAATAACTAATTCATGCATTTTACTCCAGATCCAGACTCTCATACCGTCACTGTTTAACTTTGAGGGCCAGCAAAGTGGAGAAAAGCAGCAGAATTCAACAGCTTGTACATTTTTGAGCTGATAGGTGTTTATTCATCAATAGATACTTCAAACATTTATTATACTTATAGTTACTTATTATAGTAGGTGAACCCACGTCCGTTTAGAAGCGTCCGATGTGCTACATCAGCTAAGCTCCAGCAGCAGCAGCTTTGTGAACTGGGAGCTCTGCTGCTCTTTGTCTGCTCTTTGCAAATTAACAAGTTTGACATCAAGTTGATGAGAAACAATTCTCACTTTTTTCGTTCCCATGTTCAGGTTTTACGCCTCAGTTGATGAAGATCTAATGTCTGGGTTCTGTTGGCAAAATCATGTCTCTTGTTATTTTTTATTCTTCTTTTGCTTTTTGGTCAACAAGAGTGATTTCTTTTGGTTTGCAGTGCAAACATAAAAGGTGGAATCATCCAGTTTATCTGCCTCTGACACACTCCGCTGCAAAGGCATTCATCAAGGTTTCGTGAGGAACTTTTGATTCACAATCAGCTTTTTCATCTTTTCATTCATGTTGCCGGGATTAAAAAGGGAAGTATTTGACCAAAGCTGCAGAGATCCTTGCACCATTTTTGAGCTCTCCTTCACAGACAGATCCTTTCAGTGCACAGCTGAGGGCAGATAGAGAAGCCTCGGGGGGCGAGTTACGCATTAGCAGGCAGAACTTGTGAACTCACAGTAATATTTTTCTCCTGTTGAGCAGCCTCGGTGATGCTTCTTACTATTCTATTGCCATTAAACCTCATTATTTTGGAGCTGTTTCCACTCTTCGCACGTCACAACTCTCACAGAGGAAGTGGTTCAGACCCATTGAATGATCACACAGCAGACACAGAACCGCTCAGCACCGTTCAGAGGTCCGTTGAGAGATGTCTCTTCCTCTCATGAGAGCCATGGGACACGGTACCGTTCAGGCACAATCCAGGTTGAAGCTTTGCTCTCAGCAGTGCGCTCATCAGAGTTCTTAACCACTTTTTCACTTTTGGGGGTCACAGGCAGGGGGCTGAGTCTTCAGATCACAGCGGAGCTGTAAAAGTTCTACCTACTAGAACAACTTCATGTTTTGTCTGCACTGAGGCTCCTCAGCCCAGTCTCCAACAGACTGAGCTACTAGCGACCCGTTATTTACCTGAAGGTTGTACCAGCAACCCGCAGAGTCTGAGTGTTGTGTGGAGTGTGTCGATACTGACGGTTGAGAGCGTCGGTGTCCTGTGAGTCCACCAGAGGTGATTCCTCTCAGACTGCCAGCTCAGCTTCCCGAACACGTCAAAGATCAAATGGTCAAACCTCTCCTGTTCACCCGGAAATCGAGTTAGTTCTGAGTCAGCTACCGATCCTTAGTCGACGGACCCCATTAGTCTTGTCAAATATTCCCGTAGCGGTGTATTTGCTCGTAGATGCTGATTGTTCGTTCACCTCCACATGATGGAAGCAAGGAGCAGTGGGCCGGCTTCAGGATGACTGGAGGATCAGTCCAACGGCTGAATCACTTTGTCATTGACAGCTATTTTTAAATTTAATTTCATTTGAAAGACAAAGTGCAACATTGCATGTGGGGGTTTGGCACCTTGCTCAGAACACATTACATTACCAGAACACCTGTGGTGAATTTCTTCTGGTGGTAGTCCAGAGGTGTTGATGAGGAAGGAATCTTCACAGATATTGACTTGCTTATTAGAGATGTTTATTGGAGAGAACAGTCAGGTATCTATCGGACGCTGCAGCTTGCCCGAGGGAGGTTTCGTGGTCCTGATGGTGAAGATCTCTGAAGTGCTTACTTCGGTAGCTCCTTTTATATGGTCAAGTAAACACATTCTTTTCTGATGACCTCATAACACTATATAGCTAACCAAATGGTATAGAGTCCGGTCCATAAGAAGAAGTGGGCCCCGGGACTGCCTCACAGCAACTCCCCATAGGGGAAAAACAAGACATTCAATCACGAGCACATATAAACACAGCTGACGGAACACATATGGAACACGTGTAAGATGGCTCCAAAGTGTCTGAGAAACAAGTTAGGGTCTTACAGAGGTCAAGGCCTGCAGAGAGTAGATACACAGGCTTCAGATACTACACACCTTCCATATTTTGCCCACACTGGGGTTTAAACCAAGAACCGTTTCCCAGCCCCATCCACTACAGACTGAGGTAGTTGCTACTGGTACAGCCACACCAGAACCAGAACTTTTGCCAATAACAGCAACAAAATAGGAAAAACTACAGCAATAAAATTAGAACTAGTGAAGCAGGTTTAGATGTATGTAGAAATGTAATATTCCATTAAAATTTATGAAATATTTCCTCCCTGCCGCCTGGGAGTAAGTAAGTGAATAAGACCCACTGCAGGCAGAACTGAGAGTCTCTCTGAGTCTCCAGACAGAGACGAGGAGGCTAATCGGCGTCTGCGGACCAGTAATGGGTGTTTCTGCAGACAGAGCCGAGCAAAGAAGATGAGGGGATATTGATTATGGAGACATTTTCTTACATCGTGCTTCATTATCAGGGTGTTAAATCATCTCAGATCTCTGCCCACAAACAACTGTGCAAAGGAACAGCTTGTTCTTTTGCTTAAGTGGGCTGGTAATGCAGCGCTGTGTTACAGTTGTGCACGTTGGGGAGGTTGCATTCTGTCTGTGCTCACATCTGGGAGGAGGAGGGAATGTGAACAAATTGCAGCGGTAATAGGAGCGGTACAGAAAAAGGCTGTAAATTCAGGCAGGCTGAAAACTTTCTCCTCCTCCTTTCCTGCCGTTGCTCAACTAATGACACGTCAAAGGCAGTGTATAAAACTACCCAAACCCTCCCCAGTTCTTAGCTGTTAGACAGAACTCTTTCTCTGGTGTGTGCGTTTGTGTGTATGTGTGTCCTCCTGACAGCTCCTGCATATTCTGTCTTTAAATGTTTGTCAAAGTGGGGCTTTTTTTTCTGCAAGTTCTGATGTTAATTAGCGTTGATGTAGCAGATCGCTCACTTGAACGAAAACAGCTGAAACTGCGAGATGCTACGCTAACCTGCTAAGCTGTCTGTATTTCTGCAGGTTTTTCTCAACGTTTCTGTGAGGTCACAGTGAACCTGTCGCGGCGCCACGGCCACAGAGAGCAGCCAGACCATGGGGCTCAGAGTTGGGGCTTTGCATCTCCTGTTGCTGACCACACTGGTGCTGCCGTCTCATGAGGAGAGTGAGTGCAAATGTGATCCTCCAGACACGACACCAGGCTTCACACATCAGATAACCTCGTTACTGCTAGCTGCTACGGTCTTTCATACCAATAAGCGAAGAGCTATTTTGGAGAAAATGGAGAAAATGTCATTGTTACATGTGTCGGAGTTTGAGCTGAGGCTGAGTTGAGTCTTGACTGCGGAGCTCCAAGCAGCTTGTGCTAATCTCATCCAGCGCCGTGTGTCTGCAGCTCTTCAGAGACAGTTCCCTGTCTCTGCACGCATGCATCAGCCTCGCTTACATATGGAAGTAGTAAGTTAGTTAGTTCAAGGTTTCGTCCTGCTAAAGGGAGGTTTTCCACCACTCTTGCTTGTTTTGGCGGAAAAGTTCTGGGTTCTGTAAAGGTCCAAGAGACAATCTGGAGTGTAACAGGTGCTTTAAATGAAGTTAAATTTGACTGACCTGCCAGCGTTATAATAATACACAACACTAAAGCTTGAAACAGCCTTTTCTGCAGTGTCTATAGGGTTTTGGAGACAATGTTCTGAACATACATTAATCAGACCCAGAAGGCTGTTCTTGTCAGAGTGCTGCTCCATGTATGTGCCCTTATTTACACATCTTATTCACGCAATTATACATGCAACAAGAAGGGCCCTGCGAAGAGTTAGTGAGGTGGACCTGCAACTGGGACGGACTCAAGATTGATTGGAAGGTGTTTTCAAACCTTTGACTCGTGGTTCATCGTAGACCTTCAGAAGAGATTCTGGTTAGATAAAAACCCTGACACAGTCCAAACATGGATTCCAAATAAGAGACTTGTGTGTTTCACTGACATTTTCTGGTGTTTGCAAGAGTTGTTTCAGTGTCACGGATTGTTGCCTCCACCCGTGTCTTGAGCCTCCTCACCTCTCTCTGGTAGGCATGCCCAGCTTCATCAAGTCCCCCAATGATCAGACGGGGATTTCTGGAGGAGTGGCATCGTTTGTATGCCAGGCAGTAGGTGACCCCAAACCTCGCATCACCTGGATGAAGAAGGGGAAGAAAGTCAGCTCTCAACGCTTTGAGGTAGAGTTCTGCCGAAAAAATAATCCAAATCCCTGTGTGTAGATGTCCAGACCTTTCCTTTCTTAGCTTCACCTCTCATTAGCTCTCTGCTCGGTGCCGAAAGTGGATTATGCTGGAGAGAGCGAAAAAGATTACCAGCCGCCGTTTTTATGCACAGCGAGCTATCTTGTGAGCAGCATGTGTGATTAGCCGCAGCGATGCTGCTCTGCACGCTGGAGCTCATTTCTAATGTATATGCTTCTGCAAACGAGCCTTTTAAACCAGTCAATGTTGGATCCTGCAGAGAGCTGCAGGTGTTGAATTAAGCTGTTCCGGTACACTGTCATCCATGTCTGCGGGTGACACGCTCCAAAATCTTCTGCAATTCCACAGCCTGTCTGACTGGTGTGATGCAGGTTGCATCTGGTTTAGGGATCTTTTAATGGTTCAGCCAGATAAACATGTTTTCTGAGCTCTTCTTTACCTCTTTGTTCCTTGATTTCTGTAAAAGAGTGATTGGAAGGAAGGCACATGAAACATCTGGTGCTGTATATGAAAGAGTGCACGGGGTGTTCCTATACAGGACGTCCCGACCAGTGTGAAATGCGGCACTGGTGTGGTCTGGACTGACGTCTTCTGTCTGGCTGTCTGGCTGGCTGTCTGGCTGTCTGGCTGGCTGTCTGGCTGGCTGGTCGACTGACTATTGGTGGACTGCTCATCCACTCGGGGTGATGAGCAGCCACAGTCATAGGCGGGAGGATCAGACGGACAGACAGACGCCCCGAACCCACCGAAGAGGCTCCAGGCAGAGCCCGGGCCCAGGGCTGTGATACTGCATGCATGCAGCGTCTGCATCCAGGTCAGAACCGAGACATCCTGCTGGACTCCGTAAAACTGCAGAAGTTACCAAACCTCCCGTCAGCAGCGTGACCTCAGTCTTGTGAACACAGACACAAAGTTGCAGCTCACTGTGAATAATTGGATCTTCCTTCATGTCAGCTTTACATTACTCAAGCTGTTGATTGCTGCTGAGTATAGGAGGGAGGATGGACCCCCCCCCCCCCCCACACACACACACACACACACACACAGGCTCTTCATCTGATCAACAGTCAGTTAACTGAAAAAAACATAATTTACGTGCACCCAGTCATTTCATTTAATTCAATCTATGAGCAAACTTTAACATGATTGTTACTGTCACTCTACTATCTGTTTGCTTTAAAATCTTTGTTGATTTGCGTATATCAAGGCGTACAGGACTTTAACAGCAAATGTATTAGTTCTCATTAACTTGGTGGAGTTCAGGGTATAATAGGTATGTACCGGGACAGTGGCGAGGAGAAATGGTAAATGGTTCCACCTAAGTTGAATGAAGGTTGAAATGCTTCCCTAAGTCTGAACCTTCTGATCACCGAGACGAGGTCCTGCTGTGAAAGGAAGAGACTGCAGGCCTACGTGTTGCTCATTAGGACAAGAATGTGACTTTGACTGATTTGGAACTGCTTCTGGCAGCTCACTCATACCTGTTGACCAGTCAAGCTCATCTATGTCAGGAACCATGGTCCTCACACCAGGTAACATGGTCAAACACGTCTGTTCCTTCAGAACAGTTAAGTTCGCGCTTCAGGTCCTCAGCGTTGAGATTATGGTATTTATTTAAGAACCTAACCAGAATTAATTTGCTTTGTTCCAAAGGAGCTGCAGTCTGTGCTTTATCTGATAGTGACCAACCTTTGAACCAGTGGCTGACACTTAGCTTGTTGGATCTCAACAGCATTTCACGTGTTGCTCGTTGGATTTTTTTCTTATTCGGATTAATGAGAATAATGTTTAAACATTTTGTGTCCTCAGGTGATTGACTTTGATAATGGTTCAGGCTCGGTGCTGCGTATTCAGCCTTTGAGGACCCATCGTGATGAAGCCATTTATGAATGCACGGCCACCAACAGTGCTGGAGAGATCAACACCAGCGCCAAGCTGACTGTGTTAGAAGGTAAAGTGCTGCTGCCACTCCCACACCTTTTCCCCTCTCGCTTCTACACACAGACGAAACTGCAACGCTCTCATCCGCTAGCGTTCTGTTAATAATGCTTCTACGAAGCTTGGATGTGTAAAAGTAAAATTACTAATGACATCTTTACAAAATGTGTGTCGGGCAGACGGATGTTCAAGGAGAGGCAACTTTTCTCCCGCATCGTTCATTCAGGTTATAAATCAGCAAAAAGACGTCAGTCGCTTACACAAGAAATGGTTTAAAAAGCAGCGGCCTCATTTGTATCAATGGATAATGACAATTCCTCTCAGGCGTCATGGCAACGCCTCAGGATGCCCCTGGACAGGAGAAGTCGTAGGAAGGACTGGGCCACTATGGTTAGGCTACTGTCCCCATGGCCGTCCAACCTCCATGATGGATGGATGGATGGATGGATGGATGGATGGATGGATGGATGGATGGATGGATGGATGGATGGATGGATGCATGATCTAATCTCATTAGAATGTCTAAAGATTTCATGTGTGATCCCAACACAAGGATTTCAACCCTTCAGATGTGTTTTCAGAAGGATTTGGTTCTGTTGCACAACCTCATCGTTATTCTGATCCTGAAGATCAAACATCCTGGAGCTGTGTGTGTGTGCGTGCGTGTGCGTGTGAAGATTACTGAGCCACTGAACCACACTCTCCTTCAGCTGAGGGGGCCTCTCCTGACTTTTACAAACCAAAATCTAGACACACCCTAAATGTCTCAGCATGATCCTCCTTTTCCAAAAGGAAATTTCTCAGTTTTCTGTGAACAACTCAACCTGTTGCTCAGACTCCTGTGTGGAGGACCAGGCCAAAGACGGGAGCCGTAAACCAGTTAGAATCCTGCTTAGCGCTGCTCCACCTTCTGCTTTTGTTTTCCTGCCAGTGCAGCTATTGTGTTCCAGACAGAGTAACCTGAAGAGTGAGTGTGATACACCAGGGCCTCCTGTTCACACACTCACAATATGTTGTGAAACGTTAGCTGGCGTAGCCCTCAAATCCCTGCTGGAATCCTGCTTCTTTCTCAACTCCAGACCGCACAAGGAATGGCAACGGCATCAAAGGCAGTCGGTGTTTTTGCGGGAATTTCAAACAAAGAATTCACATCCGCTGTTGGATTATCCTGAGACAAAGACAGAGGACAGCAAGTCCTTCACAGTAAGTTAAGGGACATAGGACAGCAGGTTCTACACAGGAACTTCAGGGACAGAGGACAGAGGACAGCAGTTCAGGGACAGAAGATGGCAGGTCCCACACAGGATGTTCAAGAACAGAGGACAGCAGGTCCCACACAGGAAGTTCAGGGACAGAGGACCCTTTAACTGAGTTTAATAAAGCTGAAAACGGAATCTTTTATGTCTAATGTAGAAAACCGTCAGCCTCATAAACAAAGACCTCTGACTCAGTCTGTCTCCAGTTTTACATGCAAATCAAATGTCTCCAAGAAGGACAACAAATGTCTCCAAAAAGGACAACATGAAGGACTTTTTTCCTTTTTTGAGAGGACGTTTGAAATGTTTACAGACATTTCACCTGGATAAATAAAGGTTAAATAAATGCAAATGTTTTAAAAAAGATCACTTGTTAACCATTTGCTCCATGTTGAGACTTTTGGGAAGAAAAATGCAATAAGTAACAGACCAGTTGCCATGGTGATGATGATACTGGTTGTACTCCACCAGAGTGTAGTTGCAGACAGTTGTGGGTGCGTCGGTGACTGTAGCTGCTCCTCTCAGCAAACTGTCTGTTTTAACCAGCTGGGGTTGAGAGCAGAGCATCACATCAGAGCTGGACAGACTGTCCTGCCACATGTCCTCGTAATGATGTCTCTATTTGATGATCCTTTTGCCGGATTGTACATTAATTCTTGTACCTCTAATTCTAATGACCATAGATATTTGGCAGATGTTGATTGTTTTTTCTGATGTACATGTAGCATCAACTCTTTTAGTATTCTTCCTTTTTGCTAAAGGAATGTTTGAGGTTGAGGGTCAAGTTCCCTAACCCTACCCCTAAACCTACCCCTACCCCTAACCCTAACTCAAGCCCTAACCTAATTCTAACCTAACTATAACCCTAACACTAATCCTAACTCTAACCTACCGGTAACCCTAACCCTAAACCTACCCCTACCCCTAACCCTAACTCTAGCCCTAACCTAACTCAAACCTAACTATAACCCTAACACTAATCCTAACTATAACCCTAACACTAATCCTAACTCTAACCTACCGGTAACCCTAACCCTAAACTTACCCCTACCCCTAACCCTAACCTAACCCTAACTCTAACCCTAACCCTAAACTTACCCTTACCCCTAACCGAACCTAACCCTAACTCTAATTCTATTCCTAACCCTAACTCTAGCCCAAACCTAACTCTAACCTAACCCTAACCCTAACTTTAACCCTAACGTAACCTCAACCCTAACTCTAACCCTAACGTAACCTCAACCCTAACTCTAGCCCAAACCTAACTCTAACCTAACCCTAACCCTAACATAACCTCAACCCTAACTCTAACCCTAACGTAACCTCAACCCTAACTCTAGCCCAAACCTAACTCTAACCTAACCCTAACCCTAACATAACCTCAACCCTAACTCTAACCCTAACGTAACCTCAACCCTAACTTTAACCCTAACTCTAACCTAACCCTAACCCTAACTCTAACCCTAACATAACCTCAACCCTAACTCTAGCCCAAACCTAACTATAACTGTAACCCTAACTCTAACCTAACCCTAACGTAACCTCAACCCTAGCCCTAACTCTAACCCTAACCCTAACGCTAACGCTAACCCTAAGGACAGAGGGAGTCACCACTGTGCAGATTGTCCTCCGAGGCAACAATGTTTGTGGTTCTGGGCTCTAGGTAAATGACAGATGAATGGCAACTGTGATGTTCTTCATTAAGGACTCGCACAGATCTTCTGAAAACCTTCGGTGCAGACTAGAATGAGTTCCTGTGGGCTGACTGAACAGCCCTGCTGTGCTCCCTCTGGCTGAAGGAGATGTTCCTTCCCTATCTGTAAAAACCACCTTGATGCTCTGGAGTCTAATCTTTACATCTGTGCTGAAAGCTTATTTCCCGTCTCCCACCTGTGGTTCCTGCCTCATGATGGTTCCATCATGAGCTCCACGCTGAAGCTGTTTTTAGACTCCACTCCTCTCCATCATTTATCAACACACAGCATGCCAGCGTCTTGATTATTAGAGCCTGGAGGAACAAACACGCACCCACCGCAGACAGGGAAGCTGCTCACTGTTACAGGCTGATAAAGAAGTAATTAAAGATGTCAGATTCGTGACAGATTTAGACGTTTATTTGTTGCCTTCAGCCCAGATCTCTGATGTTCTTTCTGGTGATATTGAGAATTATGGAACTTGATTTCTCTTTCTAGCTGCACGCAGTGAGTAAAGGACACTGTTGTCAGGACTCCGAGTGTTGAATGAGCCAAGAGCAAAAGGCCATTTGTCATTAAATTACTCAGACTTTAGAAATAAGGAATCAGCCCTTGCCCCTTCTCTAAAACGTTCCTTATTTATATGTTATATGTAATCTTTTACTTTCATCTTTTGCCTACTATAGGTGACTTAATATGTGTGTAGCTTAGCTAAATGCAGTGTTAAATGTCTTTAAATGGCAACATTGATGAGGAGGTTATGTCTCTCCGTTCAATATTCCAACTGGAGCGTGAGTCCCTGTGTGGTTCTGTCCCCTCTGTGAAGTTGTCCTCAGGAGGACAGGCCCAACAGCATCAGGTCCTGTCCTCAACCAGCAATAAGTGTGAAACAGCTTTAATAGCACTAAGGACAAGAAGAAGAAGAATGGATGCTAAATTCCCTTTTTAAACTGCGAGCAGAAGGAAGGTTCCCTGACCTTCTCAGGAAATTACACTTCTGAACCCCAATCCCAATGTTCCACAGGAACTCCTGCCTATGATTGAACAACACATACTGCATTGTTAGCACAATAATGTCGATAATAATTATCTGATATGTAGTTTTAAATGTATCTTACAGCCATCAGAATTGTGATGTCTCTGTCCTCATCAATAACAGTTAAAGTGTTTTCTTTATGGTCAAAAACAAACTAGACCTCAGGTCTAATTGTATTGTTTCGATTTTCTATGTTTAATTGAAGCTACTCTGTGTTATAAGACACTTTCCAGTCTGTGAGATGCTTACTGATCTGGAAAGTTTACGTGGGAGTGTAACTTAAATGCTTGCTTGTAGTTGTAGTAATTACTGGTTGTCGTAACCACTGCAGGCATCAGCAGGTGGAGCGTTAAGGTTGTGGGACAACATACTTCAAACAGCACAGTCCTCTTGGACAACAGCGGGAGCCTGACTAGAAGCCACTTTACATCCATGTGTTGCATCTGTTTCTCAGAGGACCAGATACCTCACGGATTCCCCACCATTGACATGGGGCCTCAGCTGAAAGTCGTGGAGTTGACACGCACAGCTACCATGCTGTGTGCTGCCAGTGGTAACCCCGACCCAGAGATCCACTGGTTCAAAGACTTCCTCCCTGTGGACCTCACCAACGGCCGCATCAAACAGCTGCGCTCAGGTGAGGCGCCCTCCTCATTATGTTGGCTCTCGGCTCTGATGACGGCCTCTGGTATTTAGGTCTACATTTCTACACCGTATATACAGTACAGCCACCAGCCAGAACAAGATCTGTGACTCGATGCATCAGAGGTTTCAGTTTATTCAAGCTGCGAATCATTACGGATGATATACATCAGGCATGAGACATGGTTGAAACAGTAAAGAAATACATTTAAATTGGTATGGTATGGAGATGATGGTCATCCATAAGCACTGAGCAGCAGAAGCCACGTGAGATGAGCCAGGCTCCTCCTCACCCACCGAACCACCAGCTAGCTCATTGAAACGCTGCGTGGCCTCCAGCTGAACAACTATATGTTGAGCAGCCTGACAGCTGACCTTTCTCTCACTTTCTCTAAGGAAATAGAAAATGTTTGTTTGCTGCCAAATTATTCCAAACCCCACAAAATAGACCTAACTGGCTCTCCTTGCAACAAGAAAAATGGACACGTTCTCCATCAGTGAGGCCCTGGGGGAGCTGACACCTCTTTCACATTAAAATAAGGGGATCCATCACCCGGCCTGTCACTCATAACTCATGCTGATTGAAGCTGAGCTGATGAAAAGCCGGAACAGAAACGTCAGATCAGGTGGATTTAAATGCCGATTCTTTCCTGTTCGCATTGTCCTCAAATATCAGGACTACCTGGGTTTCTGGCCGGTGTGAAAGGGGCTGGAGAGACAGGCTTTAGGAGATCAGTGGCTTTAATGCCCAGTCTGAGCTATTCGTTTCGATCTGGCAGCGTCAGCACAGACAAACACATACAGCAAAACAAAAGTGAAGTCAAAGATCATCCTATCTTGGCTTCACTCTGTGGGTTTGATACTAAAACATTACTGCCATTCGCTATTAGTTATTGTAGCTATTGTGGACACCCACACGACTGTTGTGGACCTTCACCTCACCTCGTCATGCATCACTAATAGCTTATCGGCTAGCTCATAAACAGCAAATGGAATGAAACTGCCAATTTACATCTCATTATATCCCTTTACATTACAACCCTAGATTCACACACCAAAAAGCCCCCAAAACATCTAAAACTTGTATTATTTATTTATTGACGTGATAAAGAAAGTGGCCAAAGATTCCACGGTTGACTTTAGACAGTTTCACATGCTGGAGACCAGTATGAGCCACTACGCTACCATTCCCAGCCACTAATATGACCCACGGGACTTTGATACTCTGCAAATATTTTCTTGGCTAATAGACCTAAAAGAATCCTCAATCATAACATTGTGAAAACATAATAAAGTCCTATTATTTTTCACAATGAAATCCTGTCATGGACGTGTCTGTGAAGTGCACCAATAACTGGAATCATGACAGGTGCCAGTCCCACCGGCTCTCTGGAAGCTGCTGATGTCCCTTTGACCGTGCGCCAGGGGCCACACAGCTTCCACGGCCTTGTACCGACACGCCTCTGTTCCCTCCAGCTCAATTATCCAGATGGCTGCATCTGCATAATAAGCACCATTATCTTTACTGTTTGCTGCATATGATCTCACATTTTCAATCAGGAAGACGTGAGGTTTAGAAAGAAACCTCTACCACTGATCTACAAATATGAAAATGGATTTTTACTCTCTAAACAGTGGTTTAAGCACAAGTTGTGACAATTCATCCAATCATAGTTAGTTTAGTTCTGAGCTCAGTGTCATCTGGTGTTAGGGACGGCGTGATGAAGGTCTAGATCACGCAGCCTTGTGGAGATATATGAGCAATGGAATCTCTACTGTGTCCTCGGTCCTGCCATTCATGTCTTTCTCTGTGTCACTTTTCAGCTATACTTCATTAACTAATGGTTATCTCTTAATCTTATTTGCATTCATATTACCTCACCAGGTGGTACACCAATTAGAGGTAAGAATGCTGAGTACACAGAAAACACCCGATCACCCCCCTCAACGTCCCGTCTCCTGCTCCACCTCCTCCTCCCATCATCTTTGTCTTTCATTATGTCCATCTCTATGTTCCCTTTCTGTAAACAAAGAATCTTACGCATTATATTTTTTCCCCATGCTGAAACCAGAGGTCGTAAATAAATAAAGCGAACACTAAAATCCCACGTGCCAGATTTCTTTCAATGAAATATTCCAGATGGAACAATTTATTAATTACATGGTTGGACAAAACAGAGATTTGAGATTTAACAATGAAATCAAAATCAAAAGGGAAAAATCAGCTGACAGGCTGATCAAGCGCAGGCACACACACACACACACACACACACGCACACGCACATGCACACACTGTCTGGACTCACCATTGATGAGACAAATGATTTGTTTCCTGGTGGAGCTCCTGCTGAGTCTGCGCTGGACACAGCAGACATCCATGGTGCCAACGGTGGTTCTGAGGATCTCATCCCACAGTGGCTCACACCGGTCACGGTTCCTGCGGCTACAACGTGGTGGTCTGTGCTGTCTGTGTTGTAGGCTGCAGCTCACTGTGGTGATACTGTGTTCTCCTTATTTTGGGGCCTCATCATTCATGCTTTTATTTACTACCATATTCAGCTCAAGCCCTAGAAGAACTGGGGGATTTACTATATTTAGGTGTGCCAACAGAAGGTCCTGAAGATCCATTAATGACAGAGTGATGGGGACATTCTTGAAATTCGTTGGTCTGTGCATTCTTTTACAAACCATTTCATAATAAATTTCAGGAGTTTATTCTGAAATATGTTCTCCAACATGTCATTTTCACTTTTTTACTGTTGACTGTGGAACCGCATGATATCACAGTCAGTCCACGACAATGGCGTCACGACATCTGACAGCAACCTTAATACGCTTATCATTCATATTTATTCGTCACAGTCTCAATGAATGAAGGTACATTGACTCATACATTTTTTCTCAAACTGAGTTGTGCTTCTCACCCCATCGGGGGCTTTAAATTCATTCCCTTCCAGCTCTTCCAGGGTGAAGCATTTATCCTTTTTGCTCCACAGGAGCTCTTCAGGTTGAGAACAGTGAGGAGTCAGACCAGGGCAAGTACGAGTGTGTGGCAGTCAACAGTGCTGGGACGCGATATTCAGCTCCAGCCAATCTCTACGTCCGAGGTAAGACCCCCCGCAGGCCCCCCGGCCTACTCCTGAGAGCTAACGTGGAGGTTAGATTCCCACCATTCAGCAGAGGCAGCCAAACGTGTCCGTTCCCCTACAGTCGCAGCCATCATCTGTCTTCCTGACTGATCTATTTACCTCGATTGCAGGCTAGTTTAGCTTGAGCGACCTCCCTTCAGCGTCTCGGCACGCTTGTTTTGACTCATCGCATTTGGCTGAACTTCTGCCTTTGTTAATGGGAGAGAGACGACTGCGTGTGGAGGCCTGTTTCCCAGCGCCCTTAAACCAACGCATCAGTGTGAAATAGGGAAGGACGAGGACCAGCATCCAGGAGGTCTTTCCATCAGCTCTTAAGCCTCAAAAACCTGTTAACAGAAATGTAAACAAGACCTAATGTTCTATTCTACAACACCATCTACACGTGCAGATGATGCGGACAGGTTGATCAGAGGGCAGATCATGTGATGTTTTTGAACTCGTCACAGTTTCTAAGGGGTGAATTCTTTAAGCGCGTCGTTAAACCGTCTGTTTTTTACATTTACGTCCGGCTTTGCAGGTTCTCGCAGCTTCAGACAGCTTCTTTCTGCTGTTGTCAGTCACTGAAGATGCGCAACACTTGAAAGTCTTCTTTTATCTTGCGCACATCCAACGCTCACTCCATCATTCAGAAGCAGCCATAGGTTCATACTGCCGAGGCTCCTCCCATGATGCAACTGTTTACATCCTAATGAACTAGATCTAAACCTTCACCTGACATTACTGGATCACTATGAATACAGGGATCATGGTAAATGGTTCCAATCAGCAGATTTATAGTGGACGGTAAACTCAAGTGACTGTGAGTGAATATGAACAAATGACCCCCCCCCTCTCCCTCCCCCTCTCTCCCCCCCTTCCCACTCTCTCCCTTTCTTCCTCCCTCTCCCCCGCCCTCCCTCCCCCTCTCACTCCATCTCCCTCCATCTCCCTCCCTCTCTCGACCTTTCTTCCTCCTTCCCCCTCTCCCCCTCTCTCCCTCCCTCCCTCCCCCTTCTCCTGTGAGTGGTGAGAGTGGTGATTCAGGCTCACTAATGGACGTGCAGATATTTGCTGGTTTTACTCTCTTTGTTTCTCCTTGTCTCTTCCTCTCGCTCCTATTTCTTCTTTTGTCTTTATTTCTTCCTCCTCACTTGATCTTAAATCCCTGCATCTTCAATGCACCCTGCCATCCAAAAATACTATCCAAATCTGCTCAGATCAACGGGAAGGTTGGTTATTTTTTTGCTCTTTTCCCTTTAAAGTGCAGGCCCGGCAGACTGAAGCTGTGCTGCGCCAGGCGCTGCAGGCTCGTCCCGGCCTCCCTCTAAGCCCCCCTGATCCCACAGTAACTAACCCACCCACCCCAACCTCTGCTCCTTTACTGTCTTTAAATAACAGCACTGTGAATGGGTTTATGCTGCCTATTTTCTGACATTTTGTGAAATGAGCTTGGATAAAATCGTCTCCACATAGAAGTCACATGATCATAATGTTCATTCAATCAATCAATCAATCAATCTTTATTTATATAGCATCTTTTACAATCAAAATTGTTTTTAGGCACTTTAGAGAATCCCAGGGCCTGACCCCCAACAAGCAACAGTGGCAGGAAAAACTCCCCTTTAACAGGAAGAAACCTTGAACAGGACCAGGCTCATGTAGGGGAATCCTCCTGCTGATGGGGGCTGGGTAGAGAGAGAGGAGAAGGGGGAGGACAGGTAGAGGAGAGAATAGGTAGGAGAGGAGAGGAGAGAATGGGCATAGATCATAGAGAATACATACAGAAATACATTATATTAAGTAAAGTTAGCTGCCGGTACAGTCAAGTTGAGTGGGTCAGCGGGGTTGGAGGTCAGTATGCAGCTCTGAAGGCAGCGATACCTGTAGATGAATACAGAAGGGGGAGGACAGGTAGAGGAGAGAAAAGCAGAAATCATAGAAATACATTGTATTAATTAAAATAAACTGCCGGTAGAGTTGAGTTGAGTGGGCTGAGTTCACTGAAATAATATTAGTAAGTCGTGATAATATACGTGCGTTAAAGATAAAATCTGATGGCACAGCTCTTACTGTAGTTCTGGGATGAACCAGCATCACGTAGCAGCCAATCATGTAAACAGGTTAGGTTATATGGCTCCAGTTTTGACAGCTCGATTCTTACTGCCTGTTATTATGGTAGTGGTGGCTGCAGACCTCCACACTGGTCCCATCAGTCCTGACGCTGACATAGAGAGACACCTTCTGAAGGGCCTGCACTGGTCTGCAGCTCATCACAGGCAGGCAGGCAGAAAGAAAGTAAGAAAGAACTTCTGAGATTATGGCTTCTGGTGTTTGGTACATGAACATAGGTCTGTCTGGTTCTTGTTATATCTTGTTTGGTTCTTTAGGTCCGACTTGGATCCCTTTAGTCCAGTGATACTGGTCACATTTGCTCTTCTCAGACTGGTGATAGAATCCAGAGTTTCAGCTCATTTCCCAAAATCTGCTGACTGGTTCTCTCCACTGACATCGTCTGCAGCATGATTGTCTAGTTTTAATTGTCTTCACTGACTGACCGGCATGGTTCATCTGCATGGTCACTGCTCCTCTCCCCTCCTTTACTCCCCTCCTCCTCTCCTCTCACCCCCTTCTCCCCTCCCCTCCCTTCCTCTCCCCTCCCATGAGAGGAGACATCATTTGCAAAGGTTGTGGCACATCTGCTCAGACTGTTGAAAATCTTGAAAAAACATGGGATATTAGTGTTAGTTAAGGACTATTCAGGAAATTAGAAAGAAAAATCACCAAACTAGACAGACAGACAGACAGACAGACAGACAGACAGACAGACAGACAGACAGACAGGCAGGCAGGCAGGCAGGCAGGCAGGCAGGCAGGCAGGCAGGCAGGCAAATAGATAGATAGATAGATGGATAGATGGATAGATGGATAGATAGATAGATAGATAGATAGATAGATAGATAGATAGATAGATAGATAGATAGATAGATAGATAGATAGATAGATAGATAGATAGATAGATAGATAGATAGATAGATAGATAGGCAGGCAGGCAGGCTGCTTGGACATTATATGCTGTGCACGCTCCTCTCTGTCGTGCACTTGGTCCCTGACCATGAGTCCAACATTAAGGATGCTGCCTCGTCTCCACCTGCTGTGCTGCATGACTTTCCTTCCATATAGATGTTTTCACCAGAATTGACTCTTTGCTCTTTTTTTCCTCTCACATGTCAATCAACCCATGATTTTTTTCCTGCATTTTAATGATTGCCTGCTTGTTTTGGTAAATCCCTAGATGTCACCATGGTAACTGTGTGGCTTCAATCAGACAACCAAAGTCTTTATCTGCTTTAAAGCATCATGGCGCTGTGGCCATGCTGAGTAGCCAACATCACAGTGTCACCACAGCTAACAGATCAAACCAAGAGGATCCATCATTGTCACCTGAATCCAGGACACACAAACCCTGAGATGTCTATTCAGATCCTCACACCCTAAAACTACATTTCTGTTTGTACCTGTTTGGCACATACTGTGAATAATAGCTGTCTCCTTTGAATGAAACAGGTTCAACCATGTGCAAAGTGCATTCAGACGATTAAAATCCTCAATCAGTGGACGTCTTGATTAAGATTAAATATCATCAGTTTGAATGAGTTTTAATGAAAGTGCCTTTTATTTTTGATGAGGGGGTGGGTTGGCAGCACTAACGTGTGCTCCGCACTTTCGCTCCACATCGATAGGCCCAACGTGCTGCTCAGCAGCTCCCTCTTTTATGGTTGCCTCGTTTTGTCAGCCAAATTCTTGATAAACTTCAAAACTTTATTGATCATTCTGGTCAAATGTGATTGCTACAAGTGTTGTACGCTACAATACAAAAAAAGTGCTCAGTATCATGTAGTTAAATGGTTTATTAGAGTATTTTTCATGTTATAAGGTGACATTTTTAGATTATTTACTACTAACGCTTGCTTAGTCCCTCTGGGACGCAGAAATGTGGTTTTTCCTACATGTCTGCTTTTAGGTTATTCTTGCCTCACATATCTCATTTCTATCATTTCAAATGTATCTTTTTTGTTGTTGAAATCACGCTATCATGTCATAACATCACTGTGATAGTTTCAGGTTATAACATGAAAGAATACCGTTACATAAAAAATGACATAGTTACAAGATACTGAGCTGCTTTTTAATGTGTGACAGCAATACGCTTCTGTAGATTCCTGCTGTGTATCAATAACAGCACCGACTACCAAGCAACAAAATTGTTGTTATTATTATCATTATTACACGATCCCAACAAACAATCCAGCCGGTGAGTAAGTATAACCAGATGAGGTCGGTTTAAAAAGCTGTTGGATGCATTTTTAAAGGTAATGTTGATGTTCTGATGTAGTTTTGGTTTTATTGTTACTATATGGAATTACACACACACACAGATTATGAGGCCAGATGGAGGGTCAGTCCCGAGCCTCGCCGCCACTGTGGCTCAGGCTAACTTATCTGCTCTGTGACGGTGGGGAAACTAGAGCAACCCGCACAGACACAGAGCTAGCACCATAGCCCAACACAGAAAGGCCTGTTGTAGCTGGGAATTGAGCCCCTGACCTTCTTGCTCTCAGGCAATAGTGCTAACCACTCTCAGGGTTGAGGGTATGGTCATTTCCCAGTTGTCCCAGCACCAATACCACTGAAGAGTGAGCTCCTGCTCAATATAGTCCCTGTCTGACACAGCAGCAGCACTGCCATTTTAAATTAAAAATCTGTCTTACTGCCTTTATGAAGCATTTTGTGTCCAACTATTGCATCAGACCTTCTGCGCTGGAGAGTCCAAATGGAACCTAAACTTTAGACCAGCACTAAAGTTCTTCTCTAAACTGGATAAAGACACAAAACTTTCTTTTCTATGAAGTAGCAGTAACGATTAAGTGTGGTTGTAAAGTGTCAGTTTAAAGGCCAGCCCAGGTCACCATGGGTCTTTCAGGATGTTCAGCATCCTCACAGCTCCTCTGTGTCCCTGCAGTACGGCGCGTGCCTCCACGCTTCTCCATCCCTCCCACCAACCAAGAGGTGATGCCCGGGGGCAGCATTAACCTGACGTGTGTTGCAGTCGGCTCCCCCATGCCGTTTCTGAAGTGGATGAGTGGGGAGCTGGAGCTGACCCGGGAGGATGAGGTGCCGATTGGCCGGAACGTGCTGGAGCTCACCAACATCCGGCAGTCGGCCAACTATACGTGTGTGGCCTCATCGCCTCTGGGCGTCATCGAGACCACAGCACAGATCTTTGTCAAAGGTCATCGTTTTAGCATGCCTCTCTGTCAGCCCCTGAGCTCCGTTTTTACCTCACAGTGAAAGTAAATCTTCATTGTAGCAAAGATTAAGTGATGTAAATATAATGTCAGGCTCAGTGAGACTATTATTATTGTTGTAGTTGTTATGATTTCTTATGGTCATTAGTTAGAAGTGTCATTAGAAGTGCCTCTTCCCTGAATGTGTGTTCTTATCTGTAGGCAGGACATTTTTCATGCTCTAATTTCATGTTAACGGCACGTTTTTAATTGAGTGAGGCAAGTGAAAAACACTGGGTGAGAATATTCACAATCGTTTGATTTGTTTTAACAGCGCTGCCCAAACAGCCCACCTCCCTAACTGTTACAGAAACCACGGCAACCAGCGTCACCCTGACCTGGGACTCTGGCAACCCTGAGCCTGTATCTTATTATATCATCCAATACCGGGCCAAACTGTCTGAGAATGGTTTCCAGGAAGTGGACGGCGTAGCAACCACCCGCTACAGCATCGGTGGCCTCAGCCCCTTCTCACAGTACGAGTTTCGAGTCATGGCCGTTAACAACGTGGGCCGCGGTCCTTCCAGTAGTGTTGTGGATACTCGGACAAGCGAACAAGCACCTTCGTCGCCTCCGCTTCACATTCAGGCGCGCATGTTGAATGATAATACCATGCTGGTCCAGTGGGAACCTCCAGAAGAGCCCAACGGTCAGATCCGAGGATACCGAGTGTTCTACAGCCCACAGGATGCAGCTCCACTCACCTCCTGGCAGACCCACCAAACAGATGACAGTCAGTTGACCAACATCTCCAGCCTTGTCCCAGGGATCACATACGGTCTGAGGGTCCTGGCCTTCACGTCTGTGGGCGACGGACCGCTGTCTGACCTTCTGCAAATCAAGACTCAGCTTGGAGGTAACTTAAGCCTCACTTTGCTGAAAGCAATTTATTGTTGAAGATGTGCTTTTCCGTTCTCGTCCTCTAACTTGTCCTGTGATCATTCAGTGCTTCTATTGGCTGAACCTGCCTTCACCCACAGGTGGAAAGATGATGTCACAATCGTTAACACAGAGTAACACACATTTTAAATGTAGCTAGGGTCCCTGGGGGACCCAAGGGTCCACACACCTGTCGTGTCCTCTCTAACTGTCCACACATCCAGTCTCAGGTGTTCCTCTGGACCTCCTGCCTGGCAGTTCTATGCTGTACCAACACATTGTCCCACCCGTGGACAAGGTTATAACACCTTGAATCTTTACTCCACCTGTTGCTGCAACTGTTTGATGTGAAAAGTTCTGAAAGTCACTAGCAGTTTCTTCTCTGTCATCCATTAGTCAATCGCTCAAAAGCAAAACAGCTTCTAATTTTCATTCCAACCCCAAGTGCAGAAAACTTTGTCCATCTCTAATAATGATGCAGTAGTTGTTGTCTCAAGTGGGTGATTCTAAAATTTAGAATTGGACCATTTAGAATCTAAATTCTTTCTGTTGAGCTCGTGGTGCGTAACTCCCACATCTGTAGTTCCAGCTCAGCCGTCAGACTTTGAGGCGGAGGCGGAGCTGGACTCCCGGATCATGCTGTCGTGGCGTTGGCCGGTCCCGGATCCCATCGTTAACCTTGAACTTCACTGGTGGGAGACCAGCAATCCCAGTCAAAAGGTAAATCTGTTGTTAGTTTAGTTTTAGTTAGTTTACTTTGGCTTTAGTTAACCATCTATTTTAGGCCCCGCCCCCTCTCTCATAATTACATCCTCCTTTAAATCACGTCCCAGACCCCACCGGTCCAGTCTGGTGGGTTCCTCCTGTGGCCTTATGGCTCTTTAATTACTTTTTATTTTACTTTATTCTTTTGTTAATTTCAAGTTTTACTTTTATTTTAATGTTTATTTTTATGTGATGTAACATAACCCCAAGAGTTTTGTAAAGTGCATCTAATAATAATAATAATGACCATCATCATCATCATTATAATAATAATGTGTGTGTGTCTGTGTGTCTGCCAGTGTGTGTGCCTGTGTGTAATCCTGTGTGTTCCTGTGTGTGTCCCTGATCATCATCATGGTTCTTTTCTTGTCTCCACAGCATCACCTGACCCTGGAGCCTGCTGGCTCCTATGCCGTGGATAATCTGAAGCCAGACACTGTTTACGCCTTTTCTCTGGCAGCCAGATCTCAGAAGGGTTTAGGTGTCTTTACTCCAGCTATTGAGGCCCGAACTGCCCAATCCAGTGAGTAGGGATCCACTAATGTGGACATGGTGGAGGTTCTTCTTCTCTTTGAACGATACAAAACTTCATCCAGTCTGTCTAATGTAACTCTGCTAAATCATTCATGGGATTGTGATTGGACAAATGTGTAATAACCACTAGCGTTAGAAAAAGGTGAACCACTGGGTAAACGACCACCGTCCTCAGGTCCCAGGTCTAGGCAGGCCCTCCTTCCTTCTCTGGTCTTTGTGGATCTGCTCTCAGCAGAGCCAACTCCCGCTGCATGTTGGACCAATGTTAGTTGTTAACACTGTTGGGCAGAAGCAGCTCTTCACCCTGTTGAGGGGCTTTTCGTGAACATTAGACGTACTGGTTATGCTGCTGGTGCAGATGCTGCTGCAGCATTTGTGACTGTTCCGTTTGAAAACCGAGGCCTCTGGCTCCTCCTCAGAGAAGGTCCAGTCTGGTCAGGAGGTACCACAATGTCTAAGATATGAGAACTCCTGACCAACAATGAGGACCCTAAAGGTCGGTCCTGGGTCTGACAGGCAGCCAACGTGAGCTCGTCTTCCTGTTTCACCCCTGGGTTGAGGGTGATCCTGTCCTCATAATGTTCCCTCATGTCATCAACCTGTTTCACTATCATTTACCTTTTTCAATTTAATTTAATATCATGGTTGTTGATGTGTTGCGTGTAGCACTCCTCAGGATGAACAGTGTGAACTCACCCTGTGATCGGAAACCTTTTTACCTCATGTGGGCACAGAATGTGATAAAAGTGTGTTTGTGCTGTGTGTTTACAGCTTTTTATTTCCCTCTATGCTCAGGCCGTTTCAGGACTGTTTGGCATTAATCCCAGGTTGCTAACTGGCTAACAATGAAGCCTTTCATTTCGAAATATGGACGGCTACATCTGTTTTTCAGTCATGTGAATTTCACCCAGAAGTCTAACGACATCTTTGTTTGAGTGGACGGTCACAGATGACTGGGACTCTGAAGGAAAACCAGAACTTAATGTATATTATAAAAGAGGTTTCAGGGTTGTGGCTAGCACATCAGAGCATTCGTGTTATCTGTGACCCTCCACACATTTCTGTGTCTTGACTGTGTTGTCCTCCATCTTTCCCTCCATCAGTCCCATCATCCCCTCCCCAGGATGTTTGTTTGCACAGCCTCAGCTCCACCAGCATCAATGTGAGCTGGGTGGCCCCACCCACAGACAGCCACCATAGAAAGATAGTGGGCTACATCCTGCTATATCAGTCTTCCAAAGGGAAGGACGTGGAGCTCCACCAGGTGTCAGGGATCAGTGCTGATAGCAACAGCTACGTGCTGGAGGGCCTGGAGAAGTGGACCGAGTATTTTGTGTGGGTGAGGGCCAACACTGATGTGGGGCCTGGCCCAGAGAGCCCCCCAGCTCTCATCAGAACTCTGGAAGATGGTACGTTGCCGATGAGCTAATGTATTCTAATGCAATATCATCCAATCTAATCCCATCTCATTTACAATAAAAAGATGAGTG
This sequence comes from Takifugu rubripes, assembly GCF_901000725.2. Taxonomy (NCBI): domain Eukaryota; kingdom Metazoa; phylum Chordata; class Actinopteri; order Tetraodontiformes; family Tetraodontidae; genus Takifugu; species Takifugu rubripes. Next base: position 2,416,703 of record NC_042304.1, on the reverse strand, counting down.
CAAATAGTTTTTATTTATTTATTTATTCTTGTTGATAATACAAATCCCACTGAGGACATATCTTGCATTTTTACATGATGCAGTGCCGTATTTAGCAGCACCCTTACATCTCAAATTTTAATAACAGGCATGAAATAAATCTGTACTTACTAAATGAAATAGTTAAAATTACAATTTACCACCAAAAAAAGAAAATCTATTTTTTACAACTATATTTTTAGATCCAGAAATGTTCCAGCTGTATCCCTCAGAAATGTGAATGTAAAAAAAGTTTCAAAAATGATTACAAACCCAAAATAACTTTTTACAAAACTTTACAAACAAAACTTCCAAAAGTTTTTAAATACAGCAATTTTTATAACAGTAAAAAAAACGAAGCAACTTGAAACTGGAGCAGATAAACACACATTTGCTATTAAGCATGACTATATAAGAAAAGGCTTTTTTTGCCATATATATATAGCATATGTTTGGAATATTTCATATTTACGCATATTACTATATGCATAGTTATACCAAATACTATACTGACTAAATAGACGCGCTCATGTGCGTATATACACTTAAACACACATTTTTTTTAACGATAAAATGCACCAACGTCGTGGGCTGTCCCGGTGCCATCTTCATCATCATCATCACCATCATCATCATCGTCACCACCGTAAGGACAAGGAGCAGACGTATGGACAGACACCGACTCTCCCGCTTCATCCTAAAACCTACAAAACTTAGCTCGTTTTCCATTATTTTACGCACGCATCGATCCATGTGCGTACGTGTCTGCAGCGTCAAAGTGTCTTCGTGAAAGAAGTTTAACCGTCACGGAGCAAACATCACTTCCGGTGGCCTAATGTGCTTTCCATTTGACCGCAACACCATGACGTGCATTCAGTTAGGAAGTACTGTGGACATGTAAACTGAAATTTTAAATCACGCGGTTTTGTGTAGCAAAATAATTATTGAGCTTTTTTAATTTAGTTGGATTTCTACGTGCATTTAAAGAGAGGTAGCCAGAGAGCATTTAATACAATATTCCAGAATAATGATCATATGTAGTCCCTCTTCAGTGGCTGCTGTTCCCTGTCTTAGTCCTTCTGTCCTCACGTCTCCTCCTGTCAACCATGGCGACCAGTCTTGACAATCGAAGTTCTCCTTCATTAATAGCTCGCCTCATTTATAGCTGCTCCATTAATGAATGTAAAGCCAAAGCTGGTTAGTACATTTGATTTTAAAGGCCATATATAACTATAATATTATTATAGTGGGACAATTCATGTTTCACATCTGAGTTTGCTCTTTATTTAAAGTCTTTATTCCTTTCATACATTTCAACTATTCATTTGTGTTTATAAAATGGCCCCCAAACCCCTAGAAAGTCTGTTGATATTTTTCTAATTCTGAAAATTGTAGTTTCAATACTTAGTTGTATTATGTTACTATTGTAACACTTCTCTTAGCACATCCCAGGCTAACTGACATTTATCTTATTTCTATTTATCATTTCTGGATTTAAAAAATATTTTCCATCTTTTCGAGTTAATAGTTTGTGCTGTGCGAAGGCAGAATCGCAAACAGGTTTCTATTAATGGGGCCATAAAGGCTATAAAAGTGTGGTGCGCCTTGCATCTTCAGCAGTTTGAGGTTTTTGACATATGTTGTGGGAGTTATAACGTGTTTATTACAGTGGCCCTGCAGGCGCGTCTGCGTTTTTGATGCTTGAGTAACGTGTAGCAGCATTACAGGGTTGTATCAATGGTGCAGGTATAACGGTGTTGTGTTGTGTTTTCCTGTGTTGTGTTGTGCTGCAGTGCCCGGAGCTCCTCCCAGGAAGGTGGAGGCAGATGTCATCAACTCCACAGCCCTCAGGGTGACCTGGAAGCCTCCTCTGAGCCTGAAGCAGCACGGTCAAATCAGAGGCTACCAGCTGGTTTACTCCAGACTGGCGAAAGGGGAGCCGCACGGACAGCCCATGATCGTGGACATCTCCTCCCCTGAAGCTCAGGTTAGTACCTATGATGTCACCACGTTATAACAACAGATGATACATTCAGCAGTATTGTTTACTGGTTTCATATGGTTGAAGACCTGGACAGAAACGTGCTCAGCGGACAACGACGGTAACGCAGAACCAACCAACTCCTTGCTAAAGCTGGGAGGATGTGATAAAAGTGTGAATAGAGAAGCAGCCTGAGACGGAACATTCTGTCACTCCTGTTTTAGTTTGTGCTGATCAAAAGGCAGCACTGAGCGTGGGACCTGAGCCTGCCTGAGCTGAACCCTGCTTGGGAACCAGAATGGTGAAGACGAGAGGTTGAGAGAGGAGAGACGGATGAGGTGCTGCTCCCATTCAAATGAGACACAACCTGGGGGGCCTGAGCCCACACCTGTGTGTCACTGCATCCAGCCCCTATTGCCCCCACTGAAGCAGAAACAAGGCTGGAGGATGCTCAGGTGCTGGTTTGGGTTTTGTCTCACCTCATTTGCTGTGTGAGCAGCATTCCTGTCTTATCTGTGAAGCAGGAGATGATTAAGGGCCCACATCTCAGGCCTCATCTTCAGCTTCCCCCTCATAGCTCTCACACGGTCCGTCGACCCTTTCACAAGCCTGCTGAAAAGGTCTCTTCTGTCCTCATATCTCATCTGGGAAAACTGTAGTTTTTGCTCATGACGTCTCCCTGTACCGTCTCCATGACGATGGAACTAGTCGGTTCTCAGCTCCGCTATTAAGGCTATTAAGGCGTTGGAGGGTTTCGAAAATGTGGGTCTGTGTCGCCACATCACCATAGCAGCGTGTGATGGAGGCAGACGGATCTTTTGGCTCTTTGGATCCCACCATACTGCACTCTTTTCCAGAAAACATCTGACGCTATTCAACCAAAGCTGTTTTACTTCCAGAAAGATGATATTTCTTTAAAGCCCCCGTTTGATTTGAATGGCCAAAATTCAGCCCTCTTGTTTCCGTCCCAGCACCACCCTCTGCCCCACGGTCTGTGGACGGGCCCTTTCTTTGGCAGAGCACATCGGTAAAATTGTGAAACTTGATGCTTCTTCACGCAAACAAGGTTTGTGTGGTTTTGTGACAAATGACTTGATCTTTGGTAGAAGATCCTGAATTTTGCTGGAAGCTGTTTGCTGCGCTAGAGTCTGGACCCTTTGGTGGGTTTGTCCTCCTTCCTTCTTTACCCTTATGGAACACCCAGTGGCCTCACGGCCACTCAACCCTCAGCAACGCAGTGAGAGGGACGAACACACCAACACATTTGGCTCCTGGCAAAATGATTCTCTCCATCCTGTTGTTGCATCGCAGAAGAACTATTGAACTAGTGTAGAAGTGTGTCAGCACTTCCCAAGGCAGGTTCCTTCACAGATAACAAGCACAAATATACCTCAAAATTAAAAACCTACAAGTGTTTGAGGAGACTATTTAAGCCTTTAATCACAGACGAGAGTAGGACTGGTGTTTGTGTGTTGACTATTTCTACACTGGTCATGGTGTTACCCAGTATTCCCAGTGTTTCAGCCCCCCTGCAGCTCATCCTGTTTTATCTTTTCTTGTTACTTTCAGGAAATTTTGAATTAGAAGTCGGGGGTTTTTAACCCAAAGTGCAAGTGACAGGTGTTAAGCATAAAGGTTAAACATTTAATGACACTGGAACTGCGAGGGGTTGTTAGTGGAGTTTATTAAAGGGAACTTTAGTTGAAAAATGCAAAATCACAAGTAAAAAATGCTGAAATTCCAGGATGGAGAGAAAAAATCACAATGGCTGCAAAGGCAGGAAACTGGCCTAAGGCAGGAGGGAGAGAATATGGGGGACGCGCCCAGTGACTCTCGCTAGATAAAATACACAAGAGAAAGACTGGGAGATGTAGCTCTGGAGCTAGCTCACGCCAGAAGATGCAGAACTCTCTGGCTCTGGAGGGAAACCACAGCCGGACCAATAAAGACAGCTGATATCTTCAGCGGTTCAGATGCTCCTACCTGTCTGAGGCTAACACCGAGGCTAACACTGAGCAGGACCAGCCTTATAAAACCTGTATTGGAAGTCTTTAGAAGAGAATTGGCCAACAACACAAAATATCTCAGAGAATCAGTTCAGCATTTGGTGAATGCCTCGTGTAATGTTGCTGGAGTTCATTCAACGAGAGAAGAAAGCACCAAATAAATGAGATCCTCTGCTTGATAGAGTGAAGTGTCGATGAAGCATTCTGCTCCAAGTGTCTACAGAAGCTTTTAAATGTTCTGTAAAGGTATAAAATGCTATTTAGAGTTTTAGCCGTGTGTTGCACCTTTACACTGCGGCCACAGGTGGAGCCACTGGGTGCTCTCAGCAGGCTCCGTCCTCCCTGCACTCACCGACACTCACACCTCCTCCATTATCCTGCTGCCATTTTCTTTTATCATTTGCTGCTTCATCTGTACACTAAAAAGGGATCTTCAGCCGCTGCACCGCTTCAGGAAGTTCAGGAAGCCTCAACATTCATCTGCATTTCTGCATAGATCTAAGCTGAAACATCCTCAAGGAGGGTCAAAAAAAGTCCCACTAAAGTGTATCACTCTTTCACCACGGGAAATGCTCCGATAACACAAACCTGTGAGTGGAAGCATGATGTGAACCTGTGTGGTTTATAAGGTCATTTTAAATGTCTCTTGCATGTTCAGACACTCACAATGCGACCGTAGAAGTCACAGAGCAGAACCAGAGAGCTGATGTATCCGTAAAGAGTTTCAGTTTATTCAACCTTGGATTTAGGGGCCTTAATACAGGAAATGCCTGTATTAAGGACAATTCAAATGAGGAAGCTGTCTGAATTTCCATTTTTTCCCCCACCATTTAGGAGGCCGTAATAACAGGGCTGCTCCCGGAGACCACCTACTCCATCACAGTGGCTGCGTATACCACCAAGGGTGACGGAGCTCGCAGCAAGGCCAGGATGGCGACTACCACAGGAGCAGGTTTGTCCTCACAGGCCTGCACCCATTAATTGTAGATTAAAGATTCTCATGTTTTTCTCCATGTCCGATGACAAATAGCACATTTTCCAAAACACAACAGGCCATTTGAAACTCACCCCAAATATGTTGAAATAGTACCTCAAATACTTTATGTGGCATCTGGGACAGTTTACATACCAGTACAACCTTTTTCAGGGGAGGTAAAAAACTTTTAAATCTCTCTGGTGGGATAGCAAAAATCTCTAATCTAGTATTACAAACGGAGCTAAGCAAAGTTGAGGCGTGATTCATTTGGGCGAGTCCTGGCCTGAAGCACAGGATCTGCTCCCTAGTTATTGGTGTTTTCAGAAAAACAAACCTCCTCATGTTTTCCAGTTCCCGGTAAACCAACCATGATGATCAGCACCACCATTGGAAACACTGCCCTGATCCAGTGGCAGCCCCCCAAAGAGATGGTGGGGGAGCACCTGGGATACCAACTACAGTACAAGAGAGTAGAAGAAGAAGCTTTTTTTACCAAAGACTTCAGACACGCCGACGATCATTTTACTGTTACTGGTCTCTACAAGGGGGCGACCTACATCTTCAAACTCTGTGCCAGAAACAGAGCCGGCTGTGGGGAGGAGCACGTGAAGGAGATTAGCACCCCCGAAGACGTTCCGAGCAGCTACCCCCAGAATTTGAGTGTGACGGGCCTGAGCGCCTCCTCTACCAACCTGGCCTGGAAGCCGCCTCCTCTGGCCGAGAGGAACGGGAAGATTGTCAAGTACATAGTGGTGTATCGAGATATCAACAGCCAGCGCAACAGCACCAATAGTACCACAGAAACACAAATGACCATCCAGGGTCTGCAGCCCGACACCACCTATGACATCAGAGTCCAGGCTTTCACCAGGAAGGGGGCAGGACCGCTCAGCCCCAGTATTCAGAGCAGAACCATGGCCACCTCTGTGCCCGGTGAGGAGCTGTTCCATTATTTTAACATCACCAAAAAAAATAGTTAGCTAAAATTGATTTAAAGTTGCAAAGAGAGTGTTCAGCTTGTTTAAACATGAATTAAATTAACCTGATAATCAACCTGTAGACCTTCCTTCAGTGTTCACCAAGAACTTTGGTGTGAAGGCTGTGATGAAAACCTCTGTCCTGCTGACCTGGGAAGTGCCGGAATCCTACAAATCTCAAGTGCCTCTGAAGGTAAAGCCTGAAACAAAGGTGCCCCGACCTCAACAGGCCAGTCCAGCATGTTATTATCCGGGTGAATGAAAAGGGAGAAAACACAAATCAGTCAACAGAAACTGAACTGGATCTGTAGGCATGAAATACTATGTAGAAATAAAGTTAAAGTTAATTTTAAAAAAAGTGGATAAAATCGTGGGGTCTACAACGACCTGGTGGCAAATGGAGAGAGGAACTGCAGCCCCAATCAGCTGAGGTGAGCTGCAGGTGAGGAAGGAGGTGGGAGAGGAGGGGAAGAACAGGAAAAGCACAGGCAGCCAAAACACAAAATAGGGAATCCTAACAAACTCTTCTGGTTGGGGCTCCTTCACTCACTGGTGTCTTCTCACACACACTCTGGGTGTGATTCTGCAGTGATTCCCCATCAGCTCCTCTTGATAAACACTCCAGCTGGTGTTTTGCCTCCATATTTATGCGATTTGAAAAGGTTTTCACTCTACATCCCAGCTCGAGACTTCAGAATTCACTCTGTATATGACGTTCATGACGGTTCCAGATCCTGTACAACCAGCACAGCGTTGAGGTTCAAGGGAACCTGGAGAGGAAGCTTATCACTCGGCTGCAGCCAGATACAGAATATTCCTTTGTACTGATGGGTCGTGGAAACAGTGCCGGCGGGCTCCAGCAGCAAGTGTCCATCCGAACAGCTCCAGACCTGCTGAAGATGAAACCAGCTGTGCACCGTCATGATGTGGAGGAGGGTGGCCACGTGACAGTCAGCCTGCCCACAGTCCCCGAGGGAGCGCCTGTAAGGTATGGACTGTTTCTGAGACTGCTCCCAAGCAAAGGCGATATGATAAGATAATGATAAGTTAAGTTTAGTGCATTCAGGCTTTTGAATTGAGCCTGAAAACTGTGTTTATCAGCTTGGTTTTACCCAGTCAAATCTGTTTAAATCTGACTGATGTAATGTAGTCAGCATATGAGAGCAGTATTGAACATTTTTTATTGATGCTGAAGACAGATTGTGTCCACTGGCAGGCACCAAAATTGTGTATTCCAGTCTGTAAAGCCTAGTTGGTTCTGTAAACATGGAAACATGAATTAGAGTGTCAGCAGGACAGATTTAGGAGCTGAAGTAGCCTCATGTGGAGCAGCAGAGAGGGCAGCACCACAGCTGTGGACCAGACTGGTGGCGCAATCCTCTGATCACCTGGGAGACACTGCAGCCATCCAGCCAGCCGGGCGGTCTGTCCGTCCGTCCGTCGGTCAGCAGTCCCCCAGCAACACGGTCCAATCAGACTAAAATAGACCAAAGCACAGAGAAGAGACCAGCACAGATGCTCCCACAACCATTTAACTAGTGTTGGGAATGAACTTTAGTTCTATCACAGTGCTGGTGTGAGCCACAGAGGACTCGTGGGGGTGAGTCCACCCCTGGGACGGGTCTTCAGGATCATCATTCACTCTCAGGAGTCTCTATCCTCTACGGGAGAAGCTGTTGGGTCATGAAATGAAAATGATCAGCACCACATTGGTGGATGCTTGAGTTGCTGCTTGATGCCACAGCTGTAAATCATGTTGACATTAGCCTGACTGATATAGAACAATAACAGTCAGAGACTTCTTTTTTTTCTGTCAGCAGGATCGGTCCTGGAGAGGCAGCCAGCTCTGACAGGCCCATAATCATAGGGGAACAATAACATAGTGTAGAAGTTACATTTACATGGAACGGTCAAGAACTTGTTAAAGATGCGCCATCCCAGTTATTTATAGCTAGTTAGATAAATGACAAAGCTTTCTTCGTTCCCACAGCTACAGCGTCATAATAACCACAGACCAGCATAAACCCCTGCTCTGCTCCTCAGCAGCTTCTAGAAGTCAATAATCCAAGTTCAGTCTTCAGTAAAGAAAGGAACTTCTAATTAATTGAATTGAATTTTATTGTGCTTTTATTACACTTTCCAGGATTTATCCAGTAATAAGTGAGACTTTGTTGATGGAGAAATTAAAAATCTAAACCCTTGTCTTAATGAATAATGACCCAAAGCTTTGAATTAGAACCAGTGTCCTTTAAATGTCCTTAAAACATCCTTCTGCTGTTTAAAGATAAAGGAGAAGACAGCGGGCATGTTTGGATAAAATACTGTGAATATTCATCAACACAAAGGGACATTGCGATGTGGAACATTGTGCACACACATAATGTGGGTCTTTAATGCCCTTTTGTCCCCGTGTTTGAATTTAGATGGTACTACATTGTGGTTGTCCCCGACCTACTGGTGTCTCTGAGGAGATGGGAGAACCCTGAAGACATTAACATCCATGAGGTTTGTTAATAAGAAGAGTCTTTCTGGAGTTGTATTAATATTTACCTTTCAGTTGGATCTATTAAAGCACTGTCCATCCCATATTCCCTCCCTGGGGGCATACTCACAAGTACCTCCAGACCTTCTACTGTATACTGTATGTAGACTGCAGCAGCTCTGGATCCTGTGGACAAACAGGAAGTCCACCGCTGTCTCTGCGTGACTCTGTGGCCTTGTATGTTTCTAAATGCTTTGTCCAGTCAGAGACCGGGAGGCCATCATCTCCGGATGTGTGCTGGCCATGACCATGACTATAACTTTTCCAACATTCCATATGTACACGGAGGCTCCGTTGTCATGGCATCAGCACACGTTGACTGTGTGACAAACAGGCCTCGAAAACTAGTAAATCCAGGTCTGTTCAGAAACGGAACTGTAACTTTAGGAGGTACCAGAATATCCTGTGTTCTCCCTTGGTTCCTCCAGCCTCACTTAATGTGTGAAGGCTCTGAAAAGGACCCCTACCCAGAGGGAATCTTTGTCAAAGGGACACAAAAGCTGATCCAGCCATAGATGCAGCTTAGATGTGACTCCTCGTCACATAGGTGGTCTCATTGTAGAGCTCATAAACTTTCTCCAGCCTTTATTGAAGCCCATTCCCAATCTGAAGCATGTTCAGTGTTGAGAGATGTTTGCTGTTTTTTAATTCTCAACCTCAAGTCAGACCATTGTTCTTCTCACCTCAGCAGAACGGAGCGCTCAGCAGGGCTATGAAGATAACTTGCTCTTGCTCTCCTGTTTTTACTGTCATGGCAATGAGCAACAGGTTTTTCTAAACCTTCCTCTCATTGTGCAGCTTCTGGAAACTGCTAGTGATAGCAGCCCACACTCAAACACAAGACAGAACCTGGACATCCTGGACCCTTATATTGCCGCCAAGTTGGATTCTCTGCCCGCCATCTTCACGCTGGGTGATGAGAAGAAATACAACCAGTACTCCAACAGAGCTCTCCCCAGCCAGCAGCAGTACGTCTGCTTCGTTCTGGCTGAGCTCGTGGACCACGAGTCTGTAAGTTAATTGTGTATCTACAAATTATAACTGGTATATATACTGATATTCATGTAGATGTTCTAAAATGCTACTGTGGCAGCATCACAGCTGCTAAGCTGCAGGTTTCTTATCTCCCTGCTGAAGCTGCAGCTTCACTGATGAGAGTGTCACATGTGCTGTATGATCAACAACTGTGTGTTGCCAGATTACACTTCTGAAGCACTAAATCAACACCTGACTGGAAGTGGTTGACTAAAATATTCAGTATCAACAACAGAAATTTTGATCCTTTTAGGATACATTCAAATTCAGATTACAGAGTCTTTTCAACACCAAGATTAGAGATTTGTCCTATTGTCATTCAGACTCCACCACCTAGATGTCAAAAGTACAGCAACAAAAGAGAAAAGGTAGATACATTTATTTTAAATGAATACACGAATTTATACACATATAGAGTTCTGTAAAAACATCCGCAACACTGTCCAGGAAGCTGAACCACAGTCAAAAAAAGCCATGTAAAGGGTCCTGCTGGTCCCACTGGAGCTTTCAGGTGGTTCAACACCCAGTCACATCCCAGCTCCTAAAGCTGTACCCCTACAAAACTTCCAGGATGGGGTCAAGAAAAGGCCTCATTTTCCAGATTTTGTTCCACCCCCTCAGGTGTTCTGTAAGGTCAGCATCAACGACTTCCTGCAGTGGATCAGTGGATCTGCTGGAGCAGCAGGCAACTCATTTCATCATATCGTCATCGATGTACCAGTGTTCCCTTTTTGTTCAGTTTCTCCTCAGGCTAAAACTGGACTGGGTTTATACATTTATCTGTACAAGTGATTCACTGAGCTGTACTGCCAGAGTCATGAAGAAGTGTCAGTCCCTTGGACCAGGCACTGTTTAAAAGCTTGGCCCTGGTCTTTGCACTTTAGGACCATCATTAGAACCATCATCCTCATTCCCACCACTCTATTCCTCCCTGGCTGCTGTTGTGGAGAACGTTCATAAAGGTTTCCATTTATAGTGGTTGAAGGAAGCCATTGACCAGAGAGTCAACTGGACTGGTGAAACAAACTGGAGCCTGTTTGCGTCTCATTGGAGAGCTTTCTGAGCTCTGACCAGCTTGGTGGGGTTGAGATTATTTCCTCCGATACTGGATGAAAGTGCTCAGATGAGAGTGGAAGGTTTCACCAGGTGCGAGTGCTTTACCTGTTTGAGGACAAAACTCAGTGTTGCAAAGCTGCACTCACACAAGGGCCATTTCTTCCATGCCGTGCTGATGCACAGATGCCCCCCCCCCCCTTCCCCGGGATTGCACTGATACACGACACACGCCCTCATCTCATTAAACCATGTTTGACAAGGATCTGATCACAGAGGAGATTAAACAAGATCATGCAAGATTAAGAACAACTTTTTTTAGGATAAACTGAAAACTTTCTCATTTCTATCTGATAATTTGACACTGGAACATTTGACAGGATGTTTGTGACTTGACATGACGAGACAAAGTGGACAGGCGAGACGCAGACTGTTTAAACAGCGGGTGCAGAGAAGAGATGGAAATCAGGGAGGGTCAAACAATCATCCAGGGGGACACGCAACCAGGTTCAGGGGCCAAGGTGTTGACAACAGGAGGTGTTAGCTTCAAAATAAAACAGCAAATACAAACCAGACAGCAGCAGCGTGAAAACATGGAGCGCACTTTAATGAATTTGTCTATTATTTCACATCCAATTTTGCACACTTGTTCCCACCGTGCGGTGAGGGGGAAGCAAGTCATGCTTGGGCACCACAGTGGTGCCACTCACACTAGCCAAAACCAAAAGAACACAATCAAAATACACCACTTTAGGAAGGATCCGTGCTCAGCCACGGCACGGTTCACTAGGTGCGAGTGTGCCTCAGCCCCTAGTTTAGGCAGGGTTGCTCTAGCCTCTATCAAACAACTGTCTTCCCTAGATTAAACCCTTCATGTGCCATCCTGGAGGGAGTGACCTTTAACCTGAGATGCAGGTGAAGATCCTATCCTCATGTATTGAGGCAGGTGCTTATTGAGGTTGTTTGGGCTCTCTACTGTGCAGCTTCTTCATTGCACTGGACCACATACAGGACAATGCTCTTATTCAGCCTGCGTCTTTAGATCTGTTTTGTCTGATCCAAATATTCAGTGAATATTCCTCAAATGAAGGTAGAGAAGTCATTTAGGAACACAATGAGATTTGAATGATTCCTCCTCTTGTCATCCTCAGCAGCGGACGTTTGCAGCAAGTCCCTTCTCTGATCCCGTGAAGGTGAGGCTCTACAGTGGGGTGAGCAGACAGGCTGAGGAGCCAGAGATGCTCTGGGTCATGGGCCCAGTGCTGGCTGTTGTTCTCATCATCATCATAGTCATCGCTATTCTTCTGTTCAAGAGGTGAGTCTTGTGGAAAATCTACTGCTGGTAAAAGATTAATCTTTACCTGTATAAATGAGAAGTGAATAAAAGTGTGTCGTGAAGGTTGCTGAATGGTTGTTAGTTGGAAATATGGGGACTTATACCTGACACTTATACCTCCACTCATGATTTAGGGAGTGACTTGCGTGGTTTCTTTGAAAAAAAGCCTAGTTTTATTTAGGTTAGCGCCTCGCAAGAAGGTCAAAGAATCCCCAGGGGGTCGTCCGGCTTTCTGTGAGAAGTTTGCAGGTTCTGTCCAAAGATGTGTATTTGGGGATAAACAGTGACATGAGGAGTTCAGTAACTGTTGAGACTTTGTTGAGGATGTGGGTGCTGAGAAAGTTCAGAGTAAAGAACCGTCAAGGCTGAGGTCTCTAGGTGGAGCCAGAAGGGTGGTGTGAGAAATCCAGCTGTTCCATGCTAAGAGCTAGTTTCTGTTGCCGCTATTGACTCAAAAATCTTGAGCTTCTGAATCACTGGAATCGTTTTCTCTCCCCTTTCAAACATGTCTTCAGCATAAATATACAGTGATCTGCAAAGACTTGAAGCATTCACTTTATGTACCGGTATATTAAGAAAATATACTTTCATTTTAATGTACAATTTCATAATAACAGAAAAGCAAAAGGCCCCTCAGCAGAAGTTTGGCCCCTATTAGCGCCCCCTGTCGGTGTCCAGCAGCGCCTTCTGTTATTGCCCGGCAGCGTCCCCCTGTGGCCAGTATCACAGCTTGTAAAGGCTTCTGTAGCAGCCAAGAGTCTTTCAGGTCTTGTTGGAGGGATTTTGCTCCATTCTTCCTCACCAAAGTCTTCAGTTCTGTCAGGTTCCTGGGCCGTCTGCTCCTCTCAGGTCTGTCCTCAGATGTCCAATGAGGTTTAGATCAGGAGACTGGACTTGATTCCTAAATGCTTCAGGCTTGTCTGGATCTTCTTGAGCAAACTTCTGATGAAAGATGTGATGGTGAGGATGCAGGGGAGGTTTTCTTCTCATGAAGGTCCTATTTGTGCAGATCTGTCTACTTACAGTCTTCTCCTGTGGTGGACGTCCATCATTTTCATCTTCAGGGTTCTAGACGGCTGCTGGGAGGATTGTTGGGTCTTAATCAAGCTTTGAAATTAACATCAGCTGACCTTTGACCCATGACCCTAACAGGCTGATGAAGGTCTGATGCTTCTAATATCTGAGGGCTCAGATCTCCATATCTCCATATCTCAGTTCTCATTCTTTCCACTTTTTCACTTTAAATGGTACGAATAAATAAATATTATGCTTATGTGGCTTGAAATATTAAAGTTAAAGTTTTCTGTTTATCTTTATGTCTTTTGGAGATCATTTCACCCTCCCCGTTGCTGAACTGTAACTTGCCTTTTCACCAGGGTGCCCTAACCTTTGCAGGTCACCAGACAAATGTCAAGTTAAAAATAGACAACAATCAATTAGACAACAGTTATATAGACAACAGTTGTGGATGAATTCATATTCTCTGTCTGTCCTCTTCTGTTGTCTGTCTGCCTCGATTCTGGGGATGCAGCAAACAAGAAAGGTGAGTGTTTCCTTCTAACGCAGCCTCACTTCCATCTACAGATGGCAGCCCAATTACCCCCTTCCCCCCTGGTTTGGGGGGGGGGGCATCAGGGAAACACTGGAGCCAAAAAAAACAATACTAAAAGAAAATAAAGAGTAAAAAGGAATAAACACCCATAAATAGCTTATTATGTAGTTAATGTAGTCAATGAAAAGCCTCTGTGGCCCCGAGGCCCTTTAGCAGGCTGGCCCACACATGTGGGCCCTAGTGATGAGTTGATGGTTCAGAACCAGAGGCGGTCATACTTAATAATATAAAAGTAGGTCAGATGAAGAAGAAGGCTCAACACCTTTCAAACTTAAAATCAATTCTTAAAAACACAGCCAATGCAAAGGTTTAAAACCGGTCTGAAGATCTTGCCTTCTGGCCCTCATCAGGCCAGAAAGACGGTTGTTCCAATCATCTATGCGACTGAAGATAAAAGCAGCTCCGTGTTTGGAGGCTCCTCAGATCATGTCGGGCTTCTCCTTTAGTGTGGCCTGCAGCAGCAAGTGCTGAACGATGCCGATCTTCTCATCCATCTGCACCACTTCCTGCCTAAGCCTGGTCAAACTGCACCTGATCCACGCCACCGGCGCTCCATCAGTCATGTTTCTGACATCTATCTCCTGTTTGATCTTCATCACCTCATCACTGATCTCTGTCAGCTCTTGCCTCTTCTCCATCACTCTTGCATTGGCCTGTTCGTAGCGCTCTTGTTCCTCATGGAGTCTGGCCTGGACGCTGAGGTACTCCTGGATCAGCGGCTCCAGCTTTTGACTGATGTATTTCTTTTTGCTGCTGAACTTCTCCAGAGCTTTACTGGTGTCCTCCTGCTGCCTAGCCAAGTACCTCTTGGAATCTTCCATCAGACACTTGATTTGGTCATTGTGCTGATGCATCTGATCCAAGTAGATTCTCCACTGCTTTTTGTCTGACCTGGTAGTGACGTTAAGTTGCGTCAGGCCTCGTTCGACCTCCAGATTCCACTCGGCTGCATCAACCGAAGACTCCGAGATGTCACCTGCTGTGGTGGATGGTTGTGGTTCAGGGTGGGTGCTTTGTAGGTTCACAGTGTCCAGCACATCATCATCTTCAGTGGGCTGAATGGCCTCAACCTTGCTGAGTGTGAGCGCAGCATCATCCTCTACCACCGCCTCTACCTCTGGGCTCTCTGCTGGATATTTTGGTCTCCTAAAAGCAAAACCGGTCCTTTTCAGTGCCTCACCAGCCAGTCGGTCCAACACGAAGCAAACATGTACCCCAGAACCAGACTTCAGTCTGGAGGGAGGGAAATCCACTTGAACACCAAAAGCCTGAAGCTCTGCCAGGATGTTGAACGCGATGGCGTTGGGTTCGTCGTGCTTCAGGGGTTGAGGGAATGGCCGTCCTGCCTTGTTGATGAGCCAGGCTGCAATGATGGCGAACATGTAGAACTGCTTTGACAGGACGTGACAACTGGAGCCGAAGTAATGTCTTGACAAATTCCTGATGTGTTTAGCCAGAACCTTCTCATAATCTAACAACTTCAGCTTCTCCAGCAGACCTTCCATCAGGGCAAACACACAATAATCAGCCCCGGGGCCGCGGTCATCAGGCCGTCTTCCATCTGCCATCCTGTGTCTCTCACAGCTTCCAGCAACACCAAGATGCTTCTGAACAGCACTCAGTGAACAGGCCACATCCGGATTGGTCTCGTCAGTCGTTTCTCAGCCGTGTTTTCCATTTAAATGAGAACATCACATTACCTTTAGATCAAAGAGCTGTTGAGACTTTTAGGATCAAGGAGGTGATCTAACTTTTATGATTAAAGACTAGTTCTGACGTTTAGGATCAAAGCGCTTAAAATGTCAAAAATGTGGGGGAGAAACACTAATGCAACGTGAATTTCTTCACCTTTTTCGGCTTCTCTCCTTGTTTGATCATTCTTCTTCCCGCTCCTCTCTCCCTGAACTTCGACCTTGATGTTTGTGTTGTTTTTTCTAAAGCTCCAGTTTTCAGTTTCTTCAGCTCTTCTTTTTGCTTTTTGTCTCCTTCGAGGTTTGGCAGTTTGCTCAGTCATCCCAGCACGGTGGGAATGACAGGAGCTCCCAGCTCGTCGCACAATAAAAATAAAGCTAAGATAACAAGCAATTCATAAAATAAATCAGGAACATAAAATAAGATATTCAAGAACAGCTGGTTCTTTATCTGTAGCTCTTCCTCTATCTGTTCCTTCAGCTGTTTCCTCTTCCTCTGCGTTTTGTAATGACCTCTGTCTCTTCACCCTCTTTTAAAGACACAGCAGTGGACAGGCCAGATTAAAAGATTTAAAAACCATTTTTCACGGGATCTGACTCTTTATTATTGTCTATTCTTCTTGAGATTTATTGACTATAAATGAAGGTCAGTCTGCTATTGCTATTTCTATATTTCAATACATGTGAAACAAAATGTAGTTATTCTTTGTTGATTTAAACAACTAACTCGTGCTGGGCTGCTACCATGCTTATAACATGTCTATAACAGAATATCCCGTTGGAGGTTTCACCATGTTGAGTCTCATCAGCATCTTCTGTTGTCTCAAAGGAAACGAACGTGTCCAGCCAAGGACGAGCACATGGTGGAGGCCAAAGACTCTCTGCTGGCCCACTGCTCAGACCCTGTAGAGATGAGGAGGCTCAACTATCAGACGCCAGGCATGGACACACACACACACACACACACACAACACACACCAGACATACACATTAACACCACACCACACACACACCACGCACACACTTTTTAACAGTTTGTAGTTATAACATGCTTTTGAAACACCTCAATTCAGTGTCTGAGTTACTGTGAAGGTGTAAATTGACTATTGGAAGTGACTAGAAAAGTGTGTTTTTCTGCACAGAGTAGTAGTACACAGAGTAGTAGTACACAGAGTAGTAGTACACAGAGTAGTAGTACACAGAGTAGTAGTACACAGAGAAGTAGTACAGAGAGCAGTAGTACACAGAGTAGTAGTACAGAGAGTAGTAGTACACAGAGTGGTAGTACACAGAGTAGTAGTACACAGAGTAGTAGTACACAGAGTGGTAGTACACAGAGTAGTAGTACACAGAGTAGTAGTACACAGAGAAGTAGTACACAGAGTAGTAGTACACAGAGTAGTAGTACACAGAGAAGTAGTACAGAGAGCAGTAGTACACAGAGTAGTAGTACAGAGAGTAGTAGTACACAGAGAAGTAGTACACAGAGTAGTAGTACACAGAGAAGTAGTACAGAGAGCAGTAGTACACAGAGTAGTAGTACAGAGAGTAGTAGTACACAGAGAAGTAGTACACAGAGTAGTAGTACACAGAGAAGTAGTACAGAGAGCAGTAGTACACAGAGTAGTAGTACAGAGAGTGGTAGTACACAGAGAAGTAGTACACAGAGTAGTAGTACACGGAGTAGTAGTACAGAGAGTAGTAGTACACAGAGAAGTAGTACACAGAGTAGTAGTACACAGAGTAGTAGTACACAGAGAAGTAGTACACAGAGAAGTAGTACAGAGAGCAGTAGTACACAGAGTAGTAGTACAGAGAGTAGTAGTACACAGAGAAGTAGTACACAGAGTAGTAGTACACAGAGAAGTAGTACAGAGAGCAGTAGTACACAGAGTAGTAGTACAGAGAGTAGTAGTACACAGAGAAGTAGTACACAGAGTAGTAGTACACAGAGAAGTAGTACAGAGAGCAGTAGTACACAGAGTAGTAGTACAGAGAGTAGTAGTACACAGAGAAGTAGTACACAGAGTAGTAGTACACGGAGTAGTAGTACAGAGAGTAGTAGTACACAGAGAAGTAGTACACAGAGTAGTAGTACACAGAGAAGTAGTACAGAGAGCAGTAGTACACAGAGTAGTAGTACAGAGAGTAGTAGTACACAGAGAAGTAGTACACAGAGTAGTAGTACACGGAGTAGTAGTACACATAGTAGTAGTACACAGAGTAGTAGTACAGAGAGTAGTAGTACAGAGAGTGTGGCTCATGGGTTCCAGGACACATCAGGGGATCTTTTATTCAAGGGAACAGGTTGACTCCTCTCAGCACGTGTCCTGGAGGGACAGACTGTGAGTCTGGGTCCATGTCCTGCTTCCCTGTCTTGTCTCCTGACTGGCCCCAGCTCTGGCTGCTTTCCTCTCACAGGTCCTCAGCTGTCCCAACCTTCAAAGTCAGTTTGGAGTGATTGTGCATGTCCTATTCTTTGTGCTGTATTTTCTAGGTTATCCTCATTTTCAGTGCTCCCAACGACTCTTCCAATTAGGGACAAAAGTCAGGTTGGGGAACAAGTTCTCCAGCCGTGAATAACTTCACCTTTATGGTCTTTACTATGGTCACCCTACACCTTATGTGACAGTGGTGCCGAGCATGTTAACAAAGAGCTCCACTGTTGAAAAATCATCTACTAGCCTTCAAATTTAGTGTGTGTGTGTCTTTAGGGATGAGGGAACATCCTCCCATTGCAGTGTGTGACCTGGCAGACCACATAGACAAACTCAAAGCCAATGAAAATCTGCGCTTCTCTCAGGAGTACGAGGTATGAGCTCTGTGGGATATCCCACACTTAGTTGTGCATGGATCTCATACAGTCTCTATTTTGTGTCTGTCAGTCCATCGATCCAGGACAACAGTTCACCTGGGAACACTCAAATTTGGAGATCAACAAGCCAAAGAACCGCTACGCAAACGTTATCGCCTACGACCACTCCAGAGTCATCCTGTCCACCATGGACGGTGAGTGACAGTCAGACAGACAGACAACACCCGTACAGGCAACCTGAAGCATGGAGACTGTTGCTCAGTCTGGATGCTCCAAAGATGCAAAGGTGGTGGTGAAGGTCCAAATGTCCCAGGGTCCTTCAGCCAGACACTGACCCCAGGCTGTGCCCACACCTCAGTGGTGTTTTAGAAATACAGTTTTCCCATTTAAATTCAGATTTATGTCTTTGGTTATTAATTATAAATAATGCTCACTGATATTTGGCCCAGTCTGAACTGGTCTTTTTCAACTTCCCTCCCCTCCTGCAGGAATCCCTGGCAGCGACTACGTCAACGCCAACTATATAGACGGCTACAGGAAGCAAAATGCCTATATTGCTACACAGGGGCCCCTGTCGGAGACCCTGAGTGATTTCTGGAGGATGGTCTGGGAGCAGAGGACCTGCACCATCGTGATGATGACCAGGCTGGAGGAGAAGTCGCGGGTCAGTCTGGAGACCAGGGCGCGCCATTCCTGGTGTTCTTGTTGTTTAAACTGAATCCAGAAAAGATGGTCCTGTTGTCATCTTGATCCAATCCACTTAACGCAGGAGAACGTTAGCATCAGATGGCTTTGATTTGATCAAGCTGTTGACTTTGTGACTTAGACTACAGTGTTAAAGTATATACGTATATGTGAGGTCGATGGTTTAGTATATGCGTACGTCATAGATGGAGTTTCAGAGTTGTGATCATAAAGAGGCGCTTTATGAACGATAAATGCTAAACAAGAATCAAACATTACATTGCCAAGCAGATTTTAACAGCGTGGAGAGGTAAACAGCTTTGGATGTTCTCAAAAACAATCAGAACTCCCACCGTTGGTTTGAAACAGGTGAAGTGTGACCAGTACTGGCCAGGACGAGGAACCCAGACGTATGGGATGTTTCAGGTGGCGATGCTGGATACTGTGGAGCTGGCTACCTACACAATACGCACATTTGCTCTGTATAAGGTAACTATGAGGATTAGAATGGAAAAAATCTGTAGTTTAAGTAAGGAAATGAAGCAAGAAAGAGTTGTTTTTAAACATATAAGAACACCTACAATAACATGTGATGAGGGTTGTGAACATTGCCCCCCCTCCCATCCTGCCTCTCTCTATGTCTCTGTTACTCTACAGTAAAAGATTAAGCCTGTGAATTGTTATAGAGAAGAGAGAACAATTGCTGTTTTTACGGATAAAGATTGCATTTATGTAAAGTAAATTCACATTTTGTGTCATTTCCAGATGTAAAATTAATCAGATTCTCACAAAAATCGATCTGATAACTGAATCCAAGTATATGAATAGAAATGTTCCATTATTCATTCATTTCTCTTATGCTTTGTTCTAAAAGAACGGCTCCAGTGAGAAGAGAGAGGTTCGACACTTCCAGTTTATTGCCTGGCCTGATCATGGCGTGCCTGAGTATCCCACCCCGACACTGGCCTTTCTACGCCGGGTCAAGGCCTGTCATCCTCCAGACAGTGGACCCATGGTGGTCCACTGCAGGTAAAAGACTTGGTGGCCCTCGAGCTGTAGAAGTGTTTGTGGCTGAGCGGCTCAACCACTGATTTTACACTTTTAATCTGAAAATGCGCTAATGTCCACTGTTGTTAGCATGTATTGAACCAGACCATTAGTGCATGTTTGGACATTTGAGCTGTGCTTCTGTCCACGACTGACATAGCTCTGTCCATCACAACGTTAGATAGGCTCTCAGTGGTGGCACGGCCCAATCTGCAGCAGCTCAGGACAGAACCTCCATCAGGTCTCCAATTTCATTCTGCAGTTAGTTGTATAAAGATTAAAAAAAGAGATATTCTATTCTTTTCACTTCCCAGATGAAGTCCTTTTATTCGCTTTTTTGTTATCTATGTGTGCTGGGGTGTTTTTTTTCACTTGACTGAGGTTTTTCCTGCACATTTGTCACACTGATATGTTTCAGAGGATCAGACAGACCTGTTGAATGATGAAGTCACTTAAATAGAACCTGTCTCACAAGATAATTTGAGGTAAAAGTTCTCAGAAAGTAAGTTTATGCTGCACTCTAAAGGAGTTCAACAGCAGGTGAGACACGTGTCAATCACAACAGTGTTATGATGAGGTGGGATGGAGGAAACCAAAGTGCATCAATGGTCCATAAAAGGACCTCAGAACAACATCTGCAGACATCCTGGCCTGAGGTAAGGTCTGGCCAGCCTCTGCCTGCCTGAAAGGTTGTGGGGTGAAACCCCAACAGAACACAGAGGCGTCTCGGATCTGACACGTGCTGGTGGCTGAAAAGAGAAAAGTGAGACATTTTG
This sequence comes from Takifugu rubripes, assembly GCF_901000725.2. Taxonomy (NCBI): domain Eukaryota; kingdom Metazoa; phylum Chordata; class Actinopteri; order Tetraodontiformes; family Tetraodontidae; genus Takifugu; species Takifugu rubripes. Next base: position 2,396,154 of record NC_042304.1, on the reverse strand, counting down.
TGAGACATCTGACATCAAATAACACAACTTTTTGGTTTGGCCTGTTTAAGTTAGTCAAATAACTCTGGATTAAACCAAATCCATTGTTACGCACAATTATATGCAAAAGAGTACTTAATAATTAGCAGAGCATCAATTTAGCAAGATAGAAGGAGGGTTAGCATCAAGCTTGGTCTCGTGTCTTCACCCCTGATAGTCTGCTTAGACATGACAGGGAATGAAGATCAGGGTCCTCAGGAGGATGTTGGGGAGGTGGTGGGACTGAGCTCTGAAGCCCAGAGCAGCACAGGCACAGAGCAGCACAGTAACAGAGCAGCACAATAGCCAATGCGAGCAACATAAGCAGCATACGTCGAGCACAGTAGCAGCATGGAGCAATCAAGAGCGACCAGGTAATAGGGCGGGGCCAAAATACCTGCCCTAATCAGGAGACAGGGTCATGTGACAGATCAGCTGATCATACATCACATGTGTTGTGGATCTAAACTAAAACACCAGTTAAGCATTTAAAATAAAAACCTAAAATATAGAAGAAGCAGGTTGAATAAGTCTGATCTAATGTTGAGGCCAAAACTCTGATCAACATATGAGAAGAAACAGGAGAACCTCCTTAAATCCACACACCAATCTGTTTCTGTGGTGTCATGAATGAGGTTATTATGGTCCAGAAGCTGAGGTCATGATGAGGGCTCATGAATGAGAGGAGAGAGTTGAGGAAAATGGCTAAAATTGTGATCATCTGCAGCAGCAAGGTCACTCCCAGAGAGTCCAGTACTGGTACTGGTGTCGCTGGTGGCTGTGAAGGTCAGTTACTGCGACACCATGAACAACCTGAACAATCCAAGTTCCAGGTCAGGCTTTAGAAGTCATGTAGGTCCGGCACCTGTTTCACATCTGTGATGGCTTTCAGCTCATTCTTTTATTACTTTTTCCTTTAGGCTTTAAGGAAACTTTAGGAAGTGCGATGCTGTTTTTTTTTACACAACGGCACATAAAGTCAAAGGAAAGAAACGGAAATCTTTGTTCTCCTGTGTGTCAGTGCCGGCGTGGGTCGGACCGGCTGCTTCATCGTGATCTACTCGATGTTGGAGAGGATGAAACATGAGAAGTCAGTGGACATTTACGGTCACGTGACCTGCATGCGTGCTCAGAGGAACTACATGGTGCAGACAGAGGATCAGTACGTCTTCATCCACGAAGCCCTTTCTGAGGCTGCAACATGTGGCAACACCGAGGTCCCGGCCAGAAATTTGTACGGACACATCCAGAAGCTCACCTTGATCCCTCCAGGAGAAACAGCCACCACCATAGAGCTGGAGTTTAAGGTAGGTTTCACCTGTGCCTGGTTCCAGGCCAAGGTGACGTAGCACCATTTAATAATCTGTAAAAGATCCTCTAGTGATGTTGGTGTCTGCCTCTGTGTGCTAGAGAAAAGAGCCAAAAGGCAAATGTAAATAGATGAGAGGATAATATCCAAAATTAAAAACCTTTCTGGGAAAACTGTAAGTAGGCCAGCTGAGGGGGGATCCCCCGAATGCAGGATGCACAATGCCTGCTGTGTGTAGCTAAGATAGATGTTTGCTGGTTAGCATCAGCATGTTTTTAGTCAACCTTATAGGTGAGAGACTTAAGGAGAGTTAGACTGGTGTCTCCGGAACCAAGTGTTGGTGTGTCTCTGCAGAAACTGGCCAGTTCCAAAGCACATACCTCAAGATTCATCAGTGCCAACCTGCAATGTAATAAGTTTAAAAACCGCTTGGTGAACATCATGCCCTTTGAGTCCACGCGAGTGTGTCTGCAGCCCATCAGAGGAGTGGAAGGATCCGACTACATCAATGCCAGTTTCATTGATGGTTACAGGTGAGCAAGAACAGACACAAAGAGGCTTTTAAGAGTGAAGCCGAACCTTCTGTGATTGACAGCATTGAATTACTAGCTGACATTCACAATATCTCTTCTAAACAGCCTTTTTATTGTGGCAGTGATAAAGACAAAATGGTCATTCGTTGCTACCTGCCTGCTGTGGAGCTTGGACACTGATCTTCTAGCATGTGGCTCCTGTATATTCTGCTCGTCATTCTGCTAGTCTGCTAGTTTAAACAGATTGAGATTAAGTAATGGCAGACAACCTAATAAATTGTGTTATTTGTGTGAGTGTATGTTTATAGCTGCAGTGATCATAACTACCTATTCCAGCAGAAAGATTTTGTCGCTGGGAATTCTGCAAATTCCTCTGGATCAGGTGTTGAATATTAGTTACCTCGAGGTTGCACATTTGCAGAATACAAACTAAAAAAGTTAGTGTCGATACGATGGCGTCATTTTTCTGATGTTTGCTGCTATACCCCCACCTGGTGTCCATGTGTAGTACTGCAGGCCCAGCACCTGATTCAGCAGCAGTTTACACTGCAGTTACAGTTACAGCCTCTTTTGAAGGAAAATTCTTAAATGTGTCCTTAAATAACAGTTGGAAATGTGAATAATTAAAGCTAAATGCTTCATTTAGAAAATAGTGACTGGTCAATAGTGCCTGACATTGTGGTTTCAATGTAAATATCAGGCAGCAGAAAGCGTACATAGCCAGCCAGGGGCCACTAGCAGAGACCACCGAGGACTTCTGGCGGATGCTGTGGGAACACAACTCCACCATTGTGGTCATGCTCACCAAACTTCGCGAGATGGGGCGGGTAAAACACACCCACCACTGTCACTACTGTCATCACTGTCACCACTGTCGTCACTGTTGTCACGGTCACCACTATCTCACTGTCTCACTGTTTCACTGTCTCACTGTCACCCCTGTCACCACTGTCTCACTGTCACCACTGTCTCACTGTCACAACTGTCTCGCTCTCACCACTGTCACCATTGTCTCACTGTCACCACTGTCTCACTCTCACCACTGTCTCACTGTCACCACTGTCTCGCTCTCACCACTGTCACCCCTGTCACCACTGTCTCACTGTCACCACTGTCTCACTGTCACCACTGTCTCACTGTCACAACTGTCTCGCTCTCACCACTGTCACCACTGTCTCACTGTCACCACTGGCTCGCTCTCACCACTGTCACCACTGTCTCGCTTTCACCACTGTCACCACTGTCACCATTGTCTTACTGTCTCAGTGTCACCACTGTCACCACTATCACCACTGTCATCACTGTAATCACTGTCTCAGTGTCACCACTATCACCACTGTCTCACTTTCACCACTGTCACCACTGTCTCACTTTCACCACTGTCACCACTGTCTCACTGTCACCACTGTCTCACTTTCACCAATGTCACCATTGTCTTACTGTCTCACTGTCACCACTGTCACCATTGTCACCACTGTCTCACTGTCACCACTGTCTCACTTTCACCACTGTCTCACTGTCACCACTGTCTCACTTTCACCACTGTCACCGTTGTCGTCACTGTCACCACTGTCTCACTGTTTCACTGTCACCACTGTCGTCACTGTTGTCACGGTCACCACTATCTCACTGTCTCACTGTTTCACTGTCTCACTGTCACCCCTGTCACCACTGTCTCACTGTCACAACTGTCTCGCTCTCACCACTGTCACCATTGTCTCACTGTCACCACTGTCTCGCTCTCACCACTGTCACCACTGTCTCACTGTCACCACTGTCTCGCTCTCACCACTGTCACCACTGTCTCACTGTCACCACTGTCTCACTGTCACAACTGTCTCGCTCTCACCACTGTCACCACTGTCTCACTGTCACCACTGGCTCGCTCTCACCACTGTCACCACTGTCTCGCTTTCACCACTGTCACCACTGTCACCATTGTCTTACTGTCTCAGTGTCACCACTGTCACCGCTGTCATCACTGTAATCACTGTCTCAGTGTCACCACTGTCACCGTTGTCATCACTGTAATCACTGTCTCACTTTCACCACTGTCACCACTGTCTCACTTTCACCACTGTCTCACTGTCACCACTGTCTCACTTTCACCAATGTCACCATTGTCTTACTGTCTCACTGTCACCACTGTCACCATTGTCACCACTGTCACCACTGTCACCACTGTCTCACTTTCACCACTGTCTCACTGTCACCACTGTCTCACTTTCACCACTGTCACCACTGTCACCACTATCACCACTATCACCACTGTCTCACTGTCACCACTATCACCACTGTCTCACTGTCACCACTGTCTCACTATCACCACTGTCTCACTGTCACCACTATCACCACTGTCTCACTGTCACCACTATCACCACTATCACCACTGTCTCACTGTCACCACTATCACCACTGTCTCACTTTCACCACTGTCACCACTGTCACCACTGTCACCACTATCACCACTATCACCACTGTCTCACTGTCACCACTATCACCACTGTCTCACTGTCACCACTGTCTCACTATCACCACTGTCTTACTGTCACCACTATCACCACTGTCTCACTGTCACCACTATCACCACTATCACCACTGTCTCACTGTCACCACTGTCTCACTATCACCACTGTCTCACTGTCACCACTGTCACCACTGTCTCACTGTCACCACTGTCATCACTGTCACCACTGTCTCACTGTCACCACTGTCATCACTGTCACCACTGTCATCACTATCACCACTGTCATCACTGTCACCACTGTCACCACTGTTACCACTGTCATCACTGTCACCACTGTCACCACATGTTGTGTCATATGTGAAGTATCAGTTTCCAAAGATAACAATTTAGAAATTATTGCTGCCACATATAAAGTTGCAACCATTCATGAGAATGTGTTTTCTTTCATTTTAAGGTTTAAACTTTAAGGTAAAACCAGAGAGTTACTTCAATAGTTACATGCATTTATTTATTCTGATTTGAAAAGACCAGTAATCTTTAGAGATCTGCTCCTCGTAGTCTCTTCACGTGAGGCTACTTCCTCTCAGTAACCAAGGTAGTTTTCTTTGACTGTGTTTCTTCTCTTTGAAGAAGCTTCTATCCAGAAGGCTTCTTCAAAGAGAAGAAACAGTCCAGTTGACAAAGAAAACTACCTTGGATAACGATGACCTGGATGATTGAGGCTTCTCTCATTAACAAAAGTAAAGAAGGCTACCTGCATTTTATCAGTCCTATTACCAAATGAAGAACAGAAGCCATCTTTGGAAGTATTAGCTCAGTGATTAGGGATTAGCAACAGCAGCAGGAACAGCAGGAGGAACAGCATAAAGAATAGCAGCAGGAACAGCTGCAGGAGCTGCAGCAGAAAGAGCACATGGAACAACAGCAGGAACAATAGCAGGAGAAGCAGTAGGGAGAAGATTTGATTTTGACTTTGATTGATTGTTTGTGACTTGTTTTTTCTGTGTTCTGTAGGAAAAGTGTCATCAGTACTGGCCTGCTGAGCGTTCTGCACGTTACCAGTACTTTGTTGTGGACCCCATGGCTGAGTACAATATGCCTCAGTACATCTTGAGGGAGTTCAAGGTCACAGATGCCAGGGTATGTCCTTCTTGGTCTGGTCTGGCCACCATGTGCCACCAGGGCAACGTTCAGGCTCCACTTACTCAGGACAAAAGCTGGTGGAGTGGGATTTACTAACTTTTATTTGCTTGATCTGAAAGATCTGGAATTAAAATTAGAAGCACCTTTGGGGGGAAAAGTAAAAAACAAAATAGAGATTTCAGTTTGACTCATCTTAACAGGAAGCATCTTTACATATCTTTACACAGACAAGACTGTGGTCTGTGATAATGATTCTGTCTGTCTGTTCTGGTCTTCATCAGGACGGTCAGTCGAGGACTATCCGCCAGTTCCAGTTCACTGATTGGCCAGAACAAGGAGTGCCAAAAACTGGGGAGGGTTTTATTGACTTTATTGGACAAGTCCATAAAACAAAGGAACAGTTTGGACAAGATGGACCCATCAGCGTGCACTGCAGGTGCCCCAGATGTCTGAGCTAGCCACACAAATATCATTCTCATATTATCATCTACTTAGTGTCCTGTTGTTCTCGAAATCCCTCAGTGATTGGTGTTTAATGGGTGTATTGGGTCTTTGCTGGTGTTTACTGGGTGTTTACTGTGTGTGTCTCCCAGTGCTGGTGTTGGGCGGACCGGTATCTTCATCGCTCTGAGCATCGTTTTAGAGAGGATGAGATTCGAGGGTGTGGTCGACCTCTTCCAAACTGTCAAATTACTCCGAACTCAGAGGCCAGCCATGGTGCAGACAGAGGTGAGAAACGCTGCAGAGAAAGGGGACTTTTTGAGGTCTTTATTTACTGATTTTGGTCGTTGTTGTTGTTTTCAGGACCAGTACCAGCTGTGCTACCGATCCGCTCTGGAGTACCTGGGAAGCTTTGATCACTATGCAACATAATCTGACCCAGAAAGGCCCCCAAGAAGAGTTCAGGTACCCCCTGAATCCTGTCCACTCAGCTTCATCCTTCGGTGATGAGGAGACGACTGGAGACAGCGCTGGGGACTGGGAGTTAACCAGTGCAGAGGCCGTGGAGAGCTGGTCCCGCGCTGGTGCTGTGACGCTGCTACCTGTCTCATATTAGACCAGGTCCTGCCTCGTTCACAGTCCCTGACTGGACGAACTGTCGCCCCCTGACTTCTGCCTCCTCTGAATAGCAAAAAAAACGTTTCTCTTATTTGTATCTATAACACATTACTATCTTGTTCTGAATATTTAAACTTTATTTTGGTTATTATATGCTGTGCGTCTTTAGTGACCATCTTTAAATGAGAATTTCTTTGATTGGTGATCCTGTTAATGGAGAGTTTACTCACAGCTGCTAATTAGTATATTTTGGTCCACAGATATTCTAATTTCAGTTTGTCTTAAATGATTCTCAGGGGTGCTGTAGAAACGATCGTGGGTGTTATTCCCAATGGGAAAAGGGATGTAGCAATAAAACGTTGCTAACACTGGGTAGCCATGGTGTGCTCCGCACTGCAACAGTTTTGTTTGACAGCAATTTAGAAGAATATCTAAATGAGTTAAGCAGAACATCCTCTGAGGTTAAACATGTGTCATATGCTAAATATGACAATGATTTGAACGCATCCTTTATGTCTTGAACACTCACCAGAAGCACAAATTGGTTCTGTGACCAGTGCAGCTCCTCCCTGCCTGCAGGCAACATGAGGAGCATAATGAGGTTAAAGTGCTTGACATGAGATGACTTTATTGTTTGAAATGTTCAACCCTACTTAAGTTTCCACCTGCACGTTAAAAGCATTTAAAACATTGTCGTTTGTTCCATTTTCCTCTGCGTCTTGTTCACGGGGGCAGCTGAGAGGCCCAGCTCATTGACCTCCTCGACCTCCTCCATCCCAGAAGTGTCCAGTATCTGAGGTTACTGAGGAGAACACAAGCTAAAACATTTGGTTTTAGTTGGGATTTGGTGAAGCCTGAAAATCTCACCAGATTTCCAGTTTAAGTGAAAAAGTGAGACTGATCTTCTGCCGAGAGAAAAGCTGAAGAATAACTGCTGATGCTCCCGTGTCAGTTTGCACCGGCCACAGCATCTAGCGTTACTACTGACCGAGAGGCTGAATCATGAGCCTAAACGCTCCTCAGAGGTCATAATGGGATGTTAAATGAAATATTGTTTGTGTGTCATTCCAAGAGTTTTCATGGACGAGGCATCTTGGGGAATATGCTCAAAATGGGTCATGACGTCCTCTTGTCTGTCTCCTGTGATGAGGACAATACAACAAATGTCCTTCATTAGCTCCTTCTGCAGGTTTCCTGAATAGTTCCGTTTACATCACCTCTAGGTTGTGACATGCTGCCAAATGTGTGTAATGCAGGGTTTTCATACAAAAACTGAAGTTGAGCTGTTACTCAAGAAATGCTCCGTACTATGCATTTAATATTATATTTTAACATTCATTGTGTAGCTTGAGTACTCATATTCATCTTATTCAACATTGTTGTCAGAACATCATGTGTTGTGATGCACACGAGGTGACTGACAGCGCGCAGGGACGTGAACATGGACCTACAGCAGCCGTATGACTGAGAGCAGCGTCCGTCTTCTGGAGGTCCTGAGGCAGATCTACGTATATGAACAGGGAGGATATAACACTGAATAATACTGTAAGAGACTAATTATACAGTAATTGGTCTGGGGTTTTTTATCTGTTAACAGCTGAAAACAAATGTATTGAACACCTGGATGTTAATAAAGTTGATTAACTGAGACGTTGGTATAAAAGTGATGCATTTCTTTTCCGTATCAGGACTCCTCGGTGTTGCTGGATGACCCTGAACAACCTGGGTCACCTTTACCACCCTTGAAGGGTTGAAGCAGCCCTCCTCTCTATGACAACATGGCAGAAGCATAAACCCTTCTGCCAGATGAGGCTGAGAGAACTGTGCTCTGAGATTCGTGGCATGACTGGCTGGCTTTCCTTAAGCAGAGCGACTGATTCTTCAACCCCTGAGTCTTGTTGGAGGCTCTGACAGATGAGAAGGGAGAGATTGTTATAATTATTAATCATTTCAAGAACACAACATTAACAAGCTGGAATGTATTAAAGAAATGCAGGTTACCAGCCTAGCAATGTCCCTTTAAACAGCCTGTTTAAACAGCCTAGCCTGTGGAACATCTTTATATACAAAAGAATAATAAGCAGCCTTACAGAGGATTTTTTAATAAGCTATTAGACTCCGTGCTTGACGGATCTTTCTTGCTCAGAGGGATATCACTTATGTTCAATCTTTCATGCTTTATGTTATAAATCTGTCAGATATTCCACAGAACCAATCCATCACTATCATCTCCACAATAATTGTGCTTCCTGAACATTAGGAAGAGGGCCACTCTGCAGAACTGTGATTAATGTCACTGCTCTCCATTGTACCAGTCCATGGTCAAGTCGAGACAATAAGGGTTCTTGTAAAAAAGTAAACAAAGCAAATATTTCTGGAATGATCTTGGTCAAAAAGAGGGGTTCAATTTGGTTTTGTGTTGACTTTGACCCCGCTGTGCCCTACGCGGTGGGCGTGGTTTGCCACAGGGGGGCGTTCTAGCTGAGAGAAAGGATCCGAGGCCCCGCCCACTCCGCTCCATGTAAACAAACACACACTGGGCATGCGTCACGGAAATAATGGACGCCTGTCTTTTCTACCCGGGCTGAGGATGTCTCTCTATCTACTGTACCAGCCGTGAGCAGAGAAAATAACAACTCTACAGCGTTTGAGCGTGTGTAAGTTAGCATCGGCCACTCGAGACTGAGTTTGTCGGAAAGTAGAAGCGACTGTGAGAAGTTTTTGCAGCAGAAACTGACGCTCAGCTAGTTAGCGGAGGCAGCCCCGTCGGATGGAGGTCCGATGCATACTTAACGATGTCTTTCACTCTGTTATTGTCCACTTTCTCCAGACTTGTATCCCCACATTAATACGCTGTTAACTTGTTAAGTCTAAATATTTGTTGTGTGTTACGCGCTTTTAGTTTCCAAGTCGGCGAGTACGCTTCCTTCCATTTAGCATGCTAGCTAGCGAACTAGCTAAATATTTCTTTCGAAAGAAATGAAAGGCTGTCAGCGAGCGGCTGTGTTCTGGGCGCGCTGCTGCTCCACTCACACATGTTTCAGCTCACTTTTACATGCTTATATCCCGCGCTGTGTTGGCATATTGGGCATTTTAAGTCCCCGCTGTCAGCGCGTTTGTTGCCCCATGAAAAGATTCCTCTGATGCCACATAATTACCGCGATCGTTAAAATGAGTGTTTACGGTGGAGCCGTTGGAAAATCTTCTGGAAAATCTTCATATCTGGAAGGAGCTGTGGGAGTCTGGAGGATGTGTGGAGTGCCTGGTTGATGTTTCAGAAACGGCCTTTTAGCAAAAGTCTCAGTTGTTGCCGTTACAAAGTTGTGCTGTGCGACAGGGACCAGGGCTGAGCGGTGACAGGTGCCCGAAAACGGGAGACACCTCCGGGGCCACAGCCCGGGTGGGAAGAATCTGGTTAAACACCGGTGGCAGGAGAGGACCGCAGGGCCAGAGACGAAAGAAGACCTTTTTGAGTGTCGCCATAGTTGCGCCTTCCCTAATATTCACACATTTACAGCATGTTTACTACCATGTCCGGAGACAAAACTATTGAAATGAGTAAAGTTTTAAAATGATGCAAATTGTATCATCACCATCACCATCATCTCCTCTGTTGTTTAGACTAAGTCAACATTGCCAGGATGACCACAGACACACCGTCTCAGAGCGTGGGCTCCAGGGTGATGACTTTCACACCATCCAAGGAGGAGTTCAAGGACTTTAACCAGTACATCGCATATATGGAGTCACAAGGAGCCCACCGAGCTGGGATGGCCAGAGTGAGTCCCTGGGCCTGCTCCACAGACTTTTGTTTGACCTGTGTTTTACACAGCAGCACTTTCACGTGTTTAAAATGTTAGAAGAACAATAGTTTTTATTTTGATTTATACAGCTGTGAGTTTTTTAACTTGCAACATATATAACTGGTGTAATATTATTTCTGCTTTAAGAACTTGTTTTTAACTTCAGGTAACTTTTTGAGTCACAGGTCTGTTGCCCTAAGCGTCACTTCACCTTGTTTTTGACCTTACAGGTGATTCCACCGAAAGGATGGAAGCCCAGAAAAACATATGATGACATCGACGACCTTGTAATTCCTGCTCCCATTCAGCAGGTGGTCACTGGCCAGTCAGGCCTGTTCACCCAGTACAACATTCAGAAGAAACCAATGACTGTTAAAGAGTTCCGCAAAACCTCCAACATGGACAAGTGAGTGTCAGAAACACACTTTTGAAGCAAAGCTTCTTGTGTGTGTGTCTATTTGCTGGTATAATTTGCAGTGAAATTGACTTTGTCAATACGCTGATTGATAGCTATTGATAATAAAAATACTATTACACAAAGTAGGAGTTATGTAATAACAGAGTGGATCATTATGATGATTCTGATATTTTAGCAGCTGTATCTCCTCTTATATATTTGTATGTAGTTGTGATGATATTTAAAGTGGTCACTGAGCATTTCTCTGAGGCCTCCAGCTATGTTTTGCGGGCAGCATGACTCCAATAATCAGATATCACGGAGGTCTGTCGGGTAAAGATAATGCACAGAGCCATGTGATGGAGGATGATGTAACGGCAGCAGGGAGAGGCACCTGGCCTGTCTTTCTCTGTCATTTCTCCCTCTGTTCTTTGTCATCTTGTCTTGAATATCCTCATCGCAGGTTCTGCAATCCTCGGTATGCTGACTTTGATGAGCTGGAGAGGAAGTTTTGGAAGAACCTGACATTCAATCCGCCGCTTTACGGGGCCGATGTCAGCGGAACTCTGTATGATGCAGTGAGTAGTAACGCAGTATCTCTGCAGCCGTGGACCTGGTAAATTGATTTAGCTGAGCGTTTTACGTCTACTAAATAAACCCGATAAACGGACTGAAACATATGAATTGGGTCTTTAGATTGGTGTGATTCTGAATTACATGTAAGCATCAGATCTGATTGTTGGGATGATCTGATTACATTCTGGTGCTTGTGTGGTCCTGTAAACAGCCCATATTGACTGTTATTCCTCCTCTGTAGGATGTAACTGAGTGGAATATCGGCCATCTTAAGACCATTCTGGACACCGTCGAGAACGAGAGTGGGATCAAAATCAAGGGGGTCAACACTCCTTACCTGTATTTTGGCATGTGGAAAAGTGCCTTTGCCTGGCACACAGAGGACATGGATCTGTACAGCATCAACTTCCTGCACTTTGGAGAACCAAAGTCTTGGTACGCTCAGTCACACACTCGCGCGCATCTATCGGGGGGACGCGACCGCTTCACAAGCGACTGCTGCAGGTTGAGGAACACATTTAAAAACACACCCATCGCAGTGCAGAGGACAAATCCACGTAAACATTCACCTGTTATTACAGCAGAGCAATATGTCTGTGTTGAAACTTTTAAAACACGGAAATATTGACCTGTCCTCTCCGGATCAGACAGGAAGGAGAGGGGACGAGGAAAACGCACGGCCATTACCCAACATAGCAAACAACAGCAAAGTCAAATGTACTGTTACTATCATTAGAATGAGGATGATCTTAATAACGCTAACGGTATCAAAGTATTAAAAGTGATATTCTGAATATCCTGCTTATTCTTGAGTTTTAAAATAAAATCTGCATCAGCCACCAATAATGTCGGGGCCTCGCTCTGTCGCTGGTCTCGTTACCACCATCCCTTGTGTTCACGTGTTCTTTAGGTATATTGTCCCACCAGAACATGGGAAAAGACTGGAACGGCTCGCCAAGGGTAGGATCTCTTCTGATACTCAGAATAACCTCATTGTCTTTCATTTTCTTTCACAATCGATTAGAAGTAGCTTCAGTTTATTTATAAGAGGGGCTAAAGTGCTTTTTCTGTTGAAGGACTCTGCATTGTGTTAAACTTTATTCTATTTATGTGTTTAAAGTGTGTCATAGAGCACAGAGCTTAAGTTCTTTCACTAATGATGCAGATGTTTTGGCAGGTTTCTTTCCAGGAAATGCACAAAGCTGTGAAGCCTTCCTGCGTCACAAGATGACATTAATTTCACCTTCGATCCTGAAAAAGTACAGCATACCGTTTGAGAAGGTACATATCTCAGGAATCTAGTTTTTTACAAGTCATGACCTCAAGACAGTTAGTAAAGTCACATCTTCAGATCCATAAAGGGGAAGGAACACTGTCCTGTTTTGAACTCCATGGTTGTTACTTGTGTCCAGGTGACGCAGGAGGCGGGCCAGTTCATTGTCACGTTCCCATTTGGCTATCACGCTGGTTTCAACCATGGATTCAACTGTGCGGAGTCAACCAATTTCGCCACTCAGAGATGGATCGATTATGGCAAACAAGCCACACTGGTATCTCCACCTTCGCTCTAAACCTGTGTGAATGCCAATATTGTCTTTAATCGCATGCATTTCTGCAGGTTAAAGTGGTTTATGAGACAAGCCATGTTTTGATCAAACAGCTAAGTTGTACAGGCATGTACAGCAAACATTGAATTAAAGTTTCGGCGGTCGCTTTCTTTCAGTGTTCATGCCGTCAAGACATGGTGAAGATTTCTATGGATGTGTTTGTGCTCAAGTACCAGCCTGACCGTTACAAACTGTGGAAAGCAGGGAAAGACAACACTGCCATCGACCACTCCAAACCCACACCGGAGGCTGCCAAGTTTCTCCAAGATAACAAAAGTCAGAGTCCGGCTGAAGATGAACCTGAGGTCACGAGTTCTACCCAGGAAGAGAAAAGGTCTCTCCATTTCTACACTATCCTTGATTTTCTTTATAAACTGGCCTGTACGTTCTCACATTGTTGGTAGCCATGTTTTCATCCACCTCTTCCTTGTTTTAGCTCTAAACCTCAGGCTGGGACAAAACGTCAACTAGACGCGATCAAAGTGTGCGAGGAAGTCAAAGTTGATCCCACCATGAACAGCAGCACAGAGGTGGAGCCAAAGAGGGCCAAGGTATCAACCCAGGAGTCTCCCAGTAAACCTCCAGACAAACCAGACACTGGTATGTGTGGTTTGTACCTACAGGCTCCTGTTACATGTGGGGTTAAACGGTTATTGGAATAAGGTCGATGTATCGAGTTGCTCTGTTGTTGAGGTGGTTTTGATAAGATATTGAGGGAAGAAAGAATGAGAAATTCTGCAGACTGCTGCCCGGTTTTGTTATGTACATCTGGGGTTGCTTTTGTTGTTCTTAGATAAAAGAAACGTCCTGCCAGAGCCCAAGACAGAAAAACGCACCAAGCTGGAGCCTAAACCACAGCCCAAAGTCAGTTCAAGAAAAACAACCAACAGTCCCTCCAAAAAAGACAAGAACAGCTCAACATCCACCTGTGAAACCCGTGAGGCCGCCGAGCGTCGGGTGGCGTCTGAGGAGACGACCAGCCCAGACAAGTGTCAGCCATCCAGCCGCTTCAGCCATGAGCACAAGGTCTTCCAGAGGACTCTGAGTCCTGCAGATGTCCTGCATGTCCACAGCTATGCCAAAGGAGATTATGGAGAAGGAGAAATCCAGTCCAAGGAGGACAGGAGCGAGAGCTGTGTGATTAAGACAGAGAGGGACAAACGTCTGAGCAAATCGGTAAATGTCATATTTCATACCAGCAGTGCTGACACATTATTCACCAGTCTAACAACCACAGGCTGCTTCCTTAGCTACAGTTTACACTCTCTGGTTCACACAGGACCAGGTTTGCAGACGTGTCTTTCAGGAACTAGCACTAATTCATACTTCTTCTCTCCAGCAGGGGGCAGAAGAGGCGACCACAGATAAAGAAGCAGAGGGGGACCTCGGTCAGCTGCCGGGCCATCACCCTCTCATTAAGGACGGGATGAGTGATGAAGGTTTGTGCCTCAACAGTGTACATAACAAGGCGTTATCATCGCTATTCAAAAAGGACAAGTGTCACACTCAAGGGTGATTAACTGTGGTTGCAGAGACTCCTCAGGAGCCTTCTATAGCTGAGGAGGGCTGTCTGGATGGGGAGAGCTGGGCTAAACCCCTGGCCCACCTGTGGCAGGACAAACCTGCCAACCTGAAGAAGGAGCGGGAGTACAATCAGCGCATGTGCTCTAGGCCCCCTTACTGCTCCATCTGCACGCTCTTCCACACACACCAGCAGGTAAACACACAAGATCAATAACCTCATTTGTAAGCTTTCATGTCCCAATTTGTGCCATCTGAAGTAGTTTGACAGTAGTTTTGATTACATAGACATTCATATTCATATTGATGTGGCAACAGATTCACACATTTGTACGCTCTCACCGTTGTGTTTGTCTGTATTGGTGCATTTGTGCTCCTATTCAAGCCTAAACAGCTTAGAATCAATAACCTTGAAGCAGTGATTTTTAAACAAACATGGAAAAATGTCATGAGCGTTCAACATGACAGTTCCTTTAAGCTCCAGACACCTCAGTGGAGCCTGTAACCACAATTTGAGGGAAGGCTGATATGCCCTGTTCTGTCCTGCCGCCAGACTAAATGTAGGACCACCGGGGAGAGTCCAGTCGTAGTGGACAGAGGTCGGATGCGGACCAAACCACTGATCCCAGAGATGTGTTTCGCCACCACTACAGAGGAAGACTCTGAGTCTGAGAAGCCACCTGCCACGCCTTATCTAGAGGAAGATGGAACCAGCCTGCTCATCAGCTGCTCCACCTGCAGCATCCGTGTTCACTCCAGTCAGTCTTAAACCCAACTCCATTGTTGCATTAACAATGCCATCCTTTGTCATTGTCCAGTTCATTGTTATTCAGCTACGTCTAACGGCCCTTGGGGGGGTCAGAGACGGCCGTCCCAGAGCTGGATCACCACTGTCGGCGTCACTAAACGCTGTCACTGCGTCTGTGTGTCGCTGTGTTTCAGGCTGTTACGGTGTGGATCCAGCCACGGTCAGCAAGGATTGGAAGTGTGTGCGCTGCAAGGCTAACGCCATGACTGAAGTCAGTCCTCACTATTTATGACTCTTAGTCCCCACTTGACTCAGCTTTCATTGATGTCCGTCCGTTTCGTTCCAGAATTGCTGTTTATGTTCCCTGAGGGGCGGAGCTTTGCAGAAAGCCAACAACAACAAGTAACTATTTCCTGAGACAAAGCACCTGTGAAAATATAGGCCATTATTATCTCCACACTAGTTCAGCCAGTGGATCCACCTTATCTTATGGCCTTTAAGACCACAAATATTCAGACAAATTAGCTTTTTTTGCTCTTTCAATGCTGGTTGAGGTGAACAGCTGCATCAGGACAAGATGTTTTGGTCTCAAATGAACCTTGTAAAGGTTGTAAACTAAATGTGGTGCCGTGTGTGTCCTGCAGGTGGGTCCATGTGCTGTGTGCTGTGGCTGTGTTGGAGGCCCGTTTTGTCAATGTCACTGAAAGAAGTCCTGTGGATTTAAGTGGAATTCCTTTGCAGAGATTTAAACTGGTACGTTCAAATAACAGGTTCACACACAGGTAAGGCCCTGCTAACTGATCCATACACTGACACAACCAACCTGTTTATTTTGCTAACCAGGTGGTGTCTTTTTCCTGTGCAAGTTTGGCTTCATCTTTGGTTTTTCTTCTTCGTAATATTAATATTGGTGCAAATAGCCCACTAATTTCTTATGTTTTTTTAAAAAAATTATCTGTGCATATAATGAAAGCTTTCATTCTCTTGTTTAGTAACCTTTTCATCAATATTAATTGTTGGCCTTAGTAACATTAAACTGGACTAAAATGTAATAAAGAATTTGTTTAAAAAGTGATAATTACAGACTCTACCGAGGGACTCACTGGGACAAACTCAAAATCACTAAAGTGAAGTAAATTCCATTTATTTTTACAAACAAAAGACAGAAATCGAAATATAATTATTATATATTCTCATCTACTTAACCCCTTTAACCCTCTTGGGCTCACGGGGACAGTCCTCACTGGGTGAAAGCAGGTCCCCCTGGATGAGTCCCCACTTCATTGCAGTACTTTGTATGAGCATATGTGGGTTTGGTACCTTGCTCAAGGGTTCCTCAGCACTGCTCTGAAGGTGTTCTGGCACCTCCCCCTACTACCAGAACACCTTCCATGGTTTGTCTACCCTGGGGCCAACAACCTTCTGCTCCTCAGCCCAGTTCCCAACAGACTGACCTACCAGCACCATAGCATTAAATTGAAAATTCTTCAGAAGAATCCATGTGTCCATTCCATGTGACCGTGATTGGACCCCCGGTTATAGTAATAGAGTAATAATAGATCTATTATCAATGACTGAATGAGGTAGTTTTTGTGTGATACTCAAGGGGGCGCCGGAGCCCAAGGTGTTTCAGGATCATGTACCGCTGCTTTTCCTTCCTCTCAGAAGTGCTACTATTGTAAGAAGCGGATGAAGAAGGCGTCTGGGTGCTGTGTGCAGTGCTCTCATGGCCGCTGCCCCACTGCCTACCACCCCACATGTGCCCAGGCTGCAGGCGTGCTCATGAGGCCCGATGAATGGCCGTTTGTTGTCCATGTGACCTGCTGTCGACACAAAAGTCCCACACAGATTGAGGTGAGTGTCGCATGGTGGTTCCTGACCAGCATCAACAGCAATCATCTGATGTCAAATATCAAAGCTGTTCCCGGAAGTGGACGACCTCTGTCTCGCTCTCCTCCCAATGTGATCTTCTTAAATGTGATGATGATTTGATGCCTCCTGACAGCGAAACAAAGCCGCCATGAATGAGCTGACAGTGGGCCAGAAGGTGATCTGTAAACACAAGAATGGCCGTTACTACCAGTGTGACGTGGTGCAGCTGTCCAAAGAGACCTTTTATGAGGTCAACTTTGACGACGGCTCCTTCAGTGACAACCTCTTCCCTGAAGACATCGTGGTATTTCATTCCTTTACTCTGTCTTGATAATTCAGTGGTTTTGCTTTTTCACCTGCATTATTTTGTTTTAGCCCTTTTACATATTTGCTTCCTGTCAAATGTTACATCGAGTCCAGTTTATGCTACTGGGAGTAAAACCAGTGCTTCTGTTTTAGAATCGAGACTGTGCTCAGCTGGGACCCCCCCCCCCAGGGGGAAGTGGTCCAGGTACGATGGACGGACGGTCTGGTCTATGGAGCCAAATTTGTGGCAGCTCATGCAGTGCACATGTACCTGGTAGGACTCTTGATATTTAAGTGAAGAATCCTTTAACCTTCATCCTTAAGGACCAGTTAAAGTGGAACGTCCTCAGGATGACAGCGGGGGGGAAACCAGTTGATCTCATGCTGAAAGTTTGCTCTCTTATAAAGAAAGTTACAGACTCTACTATTTATTTAATAATAGTAATTATCATCATGGACAAGATATCAGTCACATTTGCATAAAAGCGGACAATATAAACGTTCTAAACTGTTAAAATGTTGAAACTCTTGTTGGTGACCGGACAAATACTGTAGCTGCTCTGCGGGACTCCAGTATTCACCAAGAATCCTCGGACTAACGGAGCTCTGAGTGACGCCATTCTGGGAAACATCCTAGAATTCCTCGAAGCTTAAAGGGTTTTCTTACAATTTCCCCTTGGAAAGATAAAAAATATTCACAAAGTATGTGAGGCCTTCAGATGTTCCTCGTTCAGGTGCAGCTTCCGCTCTGGCTCTGGATCACAGCGGCATCCAAATCAGCCTGCTTTTACCAGGATGCCAGTAATCCGAGTCATGGCTGTAGTAAGATCACCAGCATGGCCAGTAAACACTACAGTAAACAGATCAATACTGTACAAGCATCAGGAGGAGATAAGTTCAAACATTCCGAGACTCTTTGTTGGGAATGTTTTGGCTGAGTAAGGAGCTGTGAGAGGATGGTGAATCCTGGTGAATACTCTCCGGGAGTCTTGGGTTTGGTTGATTGTACACGGCCGGGTCACAGGAGCACCGGCGGGATCCAGAACTTTGAGCCGATATTGATTGAACACAATCAAATGCATGTTTATATTGTTATTCTGCCTATTCCCATTGTGGATGAAGAACCTTAGAACATGAAGAGCATTAGACACCGGTAGGTTCATTATAAGAGAGCAAAGTTCCAATAACTGCTAATCATCCGACCCCCGGGGGGGTAATCGGGGGTCCTCTTGGACCCAGTGAACGGTCTAAGACTTCTACTCCTGCAACAGCTACACCAACAGAAGTGTTTGCATCCTGAATTTGCATATTTCTGGAATGCAGGTGGAATTTGAAGACGGCTCACAGCTCACAGCCAAGAGAGATGACGTTTATACTCTGGATGAAGAACTTCCCAAAAGAGTCAAATCAAGACTGGTAAGAAGAGCGACGAGCCCTGCGGGGCTTCTGCTGCCTGAATATGGAACCTGCCAGACGTGTCATGTGTCCTAATGTTCTGTCTCTACAGTCTAAAGCATCAGACATGAGATTTGACGGCATCTTTGAGGAGAGAGAGATCATCCAGGACTCAAAGAGACAAAGAGTAATCAACTCACGCTACAGAGGGGACTACATAGAGCCTGTGATTTATAGAGCCATCATGGAGTGATGCCGTCTGCTCACTCACACACCAGCAGCACTGAAGGACTGAACCGTGTCCACTGTACCTTAACTTATCAGCTAACCACTGAGAGTGTAGCTCCAGACGACTTCCTGCAGAACCTCCAGGAGTGTTCTTTTCGGTTGCTTTCGTTTCCAGTTCCTGTGCTTCCCATTCACCCTCCTTGGTTTTTGATTGATTTTGTGGTTTCGTTTGTGTGATCAAAAGTTCAAGACCTGTTATTTTAGCTTGTCTTTAGAAGTTCTCATGGTGCAGTGGTGTCCGCTGTGGCAGTATAAACCAATAGAAAGACAAGTTTACTGTGCCACACTCAGAGAGGAAAAGCTTTCACTCGACATTTCAGTAAAGCACAGGAGTGTGTAGCCAACTGTAAAGTCCGTTAGTGCCTCCTGTACGCTCAGACAGTTCACACAAGTGTTTCAAGTCATTTAAATGGCTGAGTAATAACTAACAGCCTCAGTTTGAATTCTACTGACTAGTTTCCTTCCACGTCGTTACAGTAGCAATTCTTTAAATTATAAGAAATTAAACCTGAAAGTGATTTTCTCCTATTTGCAATCCCAAGATTTTGCCTGAATAAAGAAGAATCAAAGGTTGCAGGAACTGTAGAGGTGACGTACATCTGATGGGTAGTTGGACTAAACAATCTGCTGACATGGCAGAACTCTTCCAGCCCTTCAATTGGAAATCCTACCCGAAGATCTCCAAGAATAATAATAGTAATGATAATAATAGTTGGACATAAAATACTAAGTGTTTAGGAAGAGAAAGTATAAAAGACAAATCTAATTTGGGACAACTATATTTGTAAAGAACAATATAAATCATAATTTAAATACATTGTCATATTTTTCACTCTCTTAGTAGATATTAAGGGTTATTTTAGCAAAGTCATGTTTCAGTGTTGGCAAAAGTTGGAATATCCTGAATTGAGTCGGAACCCTTTGTTACACTTCTAAAGCTTTCTGCATATTTTGAAAGGTCCAATGTTGAATACTATTAATAGCACTGAATAGAAACTAAAACAGCCACACCGGCAGAAGAAATAATAAACAGACTTTTTACATTTTTCTAGAAATTCAACCTTTTACTCAGAATCCAGGATTTTGTGGATCAGAAGTAACCTTGCTCTTATTTTAAAACGTTTAGACCTTGACAATCAAAATTTCTTCTTGAAGCTTTTTAAGGATCCATTAACTCCTTGTCAAGATTACAGTTTATTTATTTTTATGATGAAATTATAGAAAATTGCTGCCATCCTTTCCACTCCGTGTTGAAACATGGACACAGATGATTCTTGCTGACTGACGGTTCCTTCCATGGGACCGAGGCCAGAACCCGGACCTCCAGCTGCATGTTTGATGGGCCACACGTCAGCTGACCTGTTGATTCCCTCACATGCTTGAAAAAAGTAACGGTCCAGTTAGAACCTCCTGGCTGGGGTCTAAATGTGTTCTGTCTGTTGACTTCCATCTTCTTGATGGGTTTGTTTAGTCTTGTCCGAGTCACAGAACCAGCTTAGACATGGGAGTTGTCTCTGGATGGATCCAGGTCCAGATCTCGTCACACTCCTCCCCACCTGGTCAGGTCCTATGAGCAATGCTGATTTTCCAGCCTTTTCCAGCTCATCGCGCCGGTTTTTAAACGCATAATGGAGAATAACTTTATTTTAGTCATAAAGTCTATAGATAGTTGTACAGAGGGAGGGTGTTTTCTATTGTGTCGTTTTGTAAAACATGTTTTATGTGTATTTTTACACACATGACATTTACATCTGGTGTGAAGTGTAAATGTCTATTTGAAGATGTTGGACCAGTTGCCGTCTCCACCTGATGAACAATGAGCTTCAATGGTCATTCAGACATTTTGTAAAATGTTGGTCGCAGTAAAGAACTTTGCTCTTGTCTTTTGTTTCTTTGTTTACGCTGTCTTTTGATCGTTGACGCTTCTATACCATGCTGGCAGTAGGTGGAGTGACTGAGTAGCTGTCCTCCCAGGCAGACACCTGCTTTCACCTGACATCCTAGATAACTTCATAAAAACTGGGTAGGGGAGAAAACCAAGCTGATGGACCAGGAGTCAGAGAACTAGAGGTCAGACAGGTTATCTGTCTGCCGCTAGGACTCTTTTTTTCAAGACTGTACAGCAACAGGGGACAGTTACAATCAGTCAGAGTAGGTTTTACACGACAACTACACACACACCCATAGACAACAGGTCATATCAAAGCAGGAGGAAAAAGAGATGGGAGGAAGAGGAGGAGTTCTTTGAAGGATAAGATCACCAAGACCACGACGCATCCTTAGGCATCAAAGAAGATCATGACCCCAGGACCTGAAACACCAGCCACAAGCAGAGGCAACCCTGGAACCATAGAGGAGGAACTGCCGAAGATTATATGACTTTTCCAAGGAGGGAGGAAAGTGCCCTTAGTAATAACGCTCTTAAACCTCCACTACAAAGAAAACAATAGAACAGGTATGTTGAATCACAAATGAATGTATTCACGTGCTAAATTCAGTCTTTCTACACTGAAAAAGAGAAATGTTAGACATTTCTATAGTGTTTGGTGGATATCATGATGTTTTTTCATGCAAAATAGATTTGTAGTTGAAAATACAATAGAGCTACTTAATTTGATGGATTTAGTGGAGTTCATTTTTACCCCTAAGACAGCCAGAGTGTGCAGGAGCAGGAAGTTAAGGCCACACAAAGGCTAAAATGAGAGTGAATGTAGAGCTGTACGAAGGCTTTCGGGATCCCTGAGAGCGCTCACCTGCACTGCTGTGTTTCCCAGTGCGTGAGAAACCCCAGACCAGTTCACTTACTGGCTTGATGGATGAGTTGACAGAGCATCACCCACACACACACACATGCAGCCCTCAGCCATCACGGCTTCACACAACAGCTTTAATTATGTGCTCAGAGATTCCAGATTGCAACCTGTTAAAACAACACCAAGGTTTTCTCAAGAGACGTCAAACACCCCAAGGCATCCTCCAGCCATTTAGGCTCTGATTCAGAGGCCAGACAGAGATGTTCCTGCTCTCATGGTCCTTCTGCTCTGCACCAGCGGAGCTCACCTGTAAGTTGCAACACAGGTATTATAAGGGTTTGCTTCTGTGTCAGAATATGTTGTGTTTTAATTTAAGTTTTTGTCAGATTTCCTCTAGATCCAAATGATTATGAGACAGGGATCAGTGGGGAACTTTCCTATTGTAGTTTCATTTCTATGACATCAATTGCAAACTATTCATTGCATGAAGATGCTTTACACAACCCAGATCCAAAACCCCTTAGAGGGAACAATATAGTGTCCAATATAGTAACCTGGAGCAGAATCCAGCTCTTCTGGTGGGGGCAACAGATTTATATTTGATTCAGCAATAAAGTTCTAAATAAAATAACACTACACAGAGAGAGAGAGAGAGAGAGAGAGAGAGAGAGAGAGAGAGAGAAGAAGAAGCATTGCACAATGATGAGGCCAAGTGGTTAGAAAACTTAAGACATCTTAAACTTAAGACAAACCGCAGCGACTTCCTAGAGTAAGAACCAGTTACGTCACAGGAGAAGATGTCCAACAAAAAGCCTCAAGAATAAAGAGCTGGACAGGTCCTGATATGATCCACACGTACTGACTGAAGACACTGACTGCCCTACATGAACACTTGGCGGCCCACCCTGGCTGGTTAACCCAAGGCCGGATGTTCCTGAGCCCAAAGGATCTGCAGAATCATGCAACGTCCTGCCTCAGTACAACATGGAAACTCCTGTCAGGCATCGCAGCAGCCAGGATAAGTGGGCACAAGGTTCACTACATGAGCAGGGCACAGAAAGGAATCAGTGAGGACTCCAGGGCTGAAAAGCACCAACTACTAGTTGCCAGAGCAGCCCCTGGAGACAAGAGAGCCAATGACTTGGCACCTGGATCAACAGGACTCTGAGAACCTTAATAAAATCTCCAGGGGGATCCAGAAGACCAATCTGGAGGCCAACTTCAGGCCATTGCACGGGTCATCCACAAGTACGACCAATTCCTTTTATTTTGTTTCTTTTTGGGCTAGCTGGAAGAAAGATGGCTAACAGTGTGTTTGTCGGGTTGCCATCAGCTCCTGCCTATCCAGGGGTCTGTGCTCCGGCTATTTTGGCCTCTGTACTGTGCTGATGCCCTTAGGACTTATGATGGCACAATATATATCCAAAATTCTTTACAGTTACTACCTGCTGAGTGCCCGTGCCCACACATCAGATGTCACCTGACCATTCACTCTCTTGTGTACTGCTTTCTCCAGCATTCATTTAGGACCTGAGCTACTCCTCCCAGCGACGACTGATTGCTCTGCAGCTCCACCAAGAAAGTGAACATCCTAGATATTTGGCCATTGCGACGATCTAAACTTTCCATTTCTTCAAACTACCTTACAGCAAAGGTGTCGTTTTTGAACTGCAGGTCCTTCTCTAACAACACCATCATTTTGAATTACTTTAATACCCAGGGACATCTGGAATTACTGTTTTTATTTGCGACATATATTGACACAGGTGTATACTTTATACAATATTTAATTCAATTTTTATGCAGATGACTCCCAACTGTACATTCCACTTTAATCTGGCACCTCTATGCAGCCCCTTTTAAGCTGCTATCAGGAAGTTAAAACCTGGATGGCAAATAACTTCCTTCAGTTGAATGAAAACCAAATTGAAATCATCATTGGCTTTAGCCCTACAAACTCTACAAATGTACTCCATGATAACCTTGGTCACTGACAGACCCCAGGAAGAACTGAGATCTCTGTCCAGAAATGTTAGGAATGCACCGTATACCCCTATACCTTGTGAGATCCTGCTGCTTGTGCTTATCTCTGAATATGCTTTGGTTAATGTGAAAATCAGTTTGGATTACCCGGAAACATGATGCTGTAAATCTTCTTAACCATTCTGCTCTATCAGCACATCTTCACAGCATCAGGGTCATATGGGTCCCATATTAACTACTCATTGAATACCTCATCTTTAGTCATACTCGGTTTGGACATGATGTCTTTCGTAATCACAGAAATCAAAGTTTGTGTGTGCCTGTGCGTGTGTGTGTGTGGGGGGGGGGGGGGGGTTGCGCGGTGCTTCAGTATCTTGACCTCGAGGTCATGGCTGCATGCTTATTTTAGTGTAAACCATCTCCGTCCATAAAAAGCATCAGTTTACTGACAGTAAAGCTTTTCATTGGGTTACTGTCTGTTATTCTAACCCCACTAAAGAAACAGCAGCTTTTCCCACTGTTGTGTAGAATTCTAATATGTGTTTGTTGCCATGTGGAGCCAACATTTTTCTTGTAAAGTTCTTTATTAATTGACTTCTCGTAGTTGGTAGGCAGAATTTGTATTTTTAATCTTGTGAAGAGGCTAAAGTTCAGAACAGAACTGGAATGTTTGCATACAGCAACTTCAATCTATTAAAGTATCTTTATTTAAAAAAAAAAAAACCTTCAGCAGTCACTGGTAATAAAGAGGGTTGTCTGGTCATGTGTGATGTGTAAAACAGAACCACATAAGGAAATCTCTGAAAAGGTGTGATTATCCTGGTTGGGCCTGTCTTAAATTCACAAAAAGGAACAAGATAGAACCTGGCAGAGATGAAGCAGAGGAGCAACACAACAGCGTTGTCATGCCAACCATAGCAGGCACATCAGAAAAACTCAGAAGGATTTTTAACAAACGCGACATCCCCGTTCATTTAAAACACTCGGACAGGCTGGTTCACTTCAAGGACAAACCCCCAGCCTAGCATAACATCAGGACAGGGTTCAGCCATCCCCGTCCTGGGATCCGTCCCCACAAGATTTCACAATCGTTCCCAACTGCCATCACATGATGAATGATGACCTTGATGATGCAGCCCTTTAATAATGCAAATGAATATAAACGACCACTAACAACTACTAACAACACGCTGGGATTTCTACCGGTTAAAACTGGTTAGAACTGAAAAGGCCTTTTTAATTAGAGGTGAAACATCTTGGACTAAGACTAAAGGAAATACAGAATTTGCTTAAACCAGGAATAATCTTGGGGAATTCCCTCGGGATGACTGATACACTCGTTGCCATCTTAAGACAGGGAACATATTTCAACATGTCACAAGTTTCATGTAATTGAAATTTATGGGCATTTATTGGGGAAATTGTTGCAGCTACTAAACAAAATTTAATCCTTTACTATTTCACAGTGTACTTACACACTGATTTAAGCAGTGTTAAGAAGAAACTATTGTCTCCGTGTTTGTCTGTTTGAGGTCAGAGCCTCCTCATTAGATTCAGTAGGTGACAACCGCAGGCTGGCTACAGAAATGTGAAGGCTCCTAAATAGATGCCTGAATTGTTTGCTACATACCAAAAGCATGCCTACACTCCTCTGTGACGTTACCATATGTCACCCCCCACCCTATTGTGTTGTGGCCTGGCACCAACATGGAGCATTTTTGACATAGCTCACTCCCTCTTTTTCCACTTCTAACAGAATGAGAACTATAAAAAGGGGAGAGATCACACTGGACATGGACATAATAACATCAAAGAGGATATCAGGGCAGCACCCTGACCACACCGTGGCTCCTCAGACCATTTCTCTGTGATGTTAATTCCTGCATACACGCCACTGCTTATCAGAAGGAAACCCACGGTCAACCCTAAGTAGAGTGAATACCCAGAAGGCAGCAGGCCCTGACAAAATTCCAGTGATCAAAGACTGTGCTGGGCAGCTGGCTCGGGTTCTCACAGACCTCTTCAACAAGAAGAAGCCTGTGGTACCATCACGCTTTGAGTCGAGCAGCAATCATATTGCTCCCCCATAAAACTTGAGACTCATTCAGGGGTGGACCCGGCCTTAGCCTATATGTGCACCCTCCCCATGACCCTGAAAGGGATAAGTGGTCAAGAAGACTGAAGATGGTTGCCTGACTAGGGCCCACAACTGCAGGCAGTCCTCCCACCCCTATCATGGCTGATTTACAGAACCACCAAGTTTAAAAACAGCTTTTTACCATATGCAATTACTTTCATGAACCCAAATCAATCCCCCTCTCTCCTGTAAAGGTACAAGAACCTCCAAAGATGGTAGGAGTCACTGACAATGACAGTTGCATCAGACTGTGACAGGAGTCTAGACCGTGACAAGAGAAGCCCCTGACACTGGCAGCAGCCTCAAACAGTGGGAGGAGGAGCCTTGACACAGGAGGGAACGGGGATGGGACCAAGTTCCAGGCTGGAAGATGATCTACAGTTCAGGTAACACCACAGTGGGAATGTTGGCCTGTCTAACCACATCTTGTCGACAAAGCATGCATCGGCTCCTAAGTCATCTAGAAAATTCAGAGGGAGGGAGTTGTGGAGGGTACCAAAGGCAAGAACCAGGAATCGTCACCCGAAAAGGCATGAAGCAGAAACAGCCAACACTCACCAGTGCTCTTGCATGTGCTGATGAGCTTAGTGTTTTGGCCATACTGAGCAGGAGGTAAGGAAGTGGGCAGGTTGGCTGCAGTACCGACAAACCTTGGTGAGGAATCTTCGCTGCCTCTTGGAGGGAGTTAAGGCTTGGGTTTGGAGCAGAACATATGGTTGCTGGGTCCCTCGGGAGGAAAGGAACAGAGCGGAGGGAAGTTCAGAATCACTTTGCCCTCTCCATGACACGATTATCAAGATGAAGGAGCGGGAGATCAGGGACATGAGGTCCAGGGTTGCTTCTCTAACTCATCCTTTAATTCTTTACTCAGCCCTTTATTGAGAGTCCACCGAAGTGCAGTGTCATTCCAGCGGCTCTCGACTGTCTAAATGCTTACCTGGATGGTGTAATCCATGACTGACGCTGAACCCTGATGGAGGCTAAAAGAGTCTGGTAGTAGCCTTGTCACCCTGAACACGCATATCCATTCTGCCATGATGGTGTCATAACAAGCGGAAGCTAGTGAGGCCACCATCGCCTGCTGCGCAGATCTTCCGGGGATAAGTTAATGGTTGAAGATCAAAAACCAAAGAACATTGCAACAAAAAACTACCGCACCGTCCAACGTCACTAGATCAACAGCTGGGGATGTGCACGTGAGGTTCACAGAGAGTGTGGCAGGAGCAAACAAAACTGGCATGGGGGAACCAGGTTCCCTGCTAACGCGGAGACAGATGGCGTCCGACCCTGGAGGTGAGCCCGGGTTTCCCTGGTGCAGGAGCCCCAAAACGTCTGCAGAAATTTACTAAAGGGAGTTTAAGATCTCAGAAAGCATCAACTCAATGTTAGCTAATGAGTGCACCCTGAGCAGCATGATCTCACTGCCTGCCGGGCCCATTTTGGGTCAGATCGTTATGTTAGGTTTAGGCAGTTCACGAGATTGGACCCGAGAATGCAGACCGGAGAAGGAGCGCTCGGATGATGCAGGTGAAGGCTCGGATGTGTTGGGGCGACGGGTGAGAAGATCTGGCTAAAATACAATCACAGAGACAAGTCTGACAAGTCGGAGGGAGAGAGCGGTGTCCAGAGGAGGAAATGGAATACCTTTCACCGTGGGGAGACAAGCTGACTTCTGGAGAAGACTAAACAGACGATAACTATTGCACAGGAGCGAAGCACAGTTTGGTACTCACGGCCGCTCAAATTACCACCAGAAACGACGGAACAATCTGACGCTGGTGATCCGTTAACACTCGCCAGCATGAGACGAAGAAAGTAGGTCAACCACGCCTCCCGAGGAAAGAGCAGAGGAAAGGAAGACGCACCAAACACCCCAACTGTGGGACCATGACAGAAAACAGGGAATTCTAATGTGGTCTTTCCTTATTTCGTGTGTCATTGTTTTGATGAGTGAGGTACACCGTGGCAGAAATGATGCCGTGTCAGCGATGGACTGCTGGTCAAACCGTGTGCCGATATTTGTAGGGAGGTGTTGATCTTCTTTTATTCTGAGTGGATTAGTAGAAACAGTGCTGCAGATCTGCTGACAGCGGCCGTATACGTTTCACGTCCTGTGAATATTAGATGCGCGTATGCAACAATCAATAATCTTGTTATCTCAAGGATGCCAGGACGGCTTGTTACCTGATCCCATCTGCTGTTGTGTCCTCCCAGCACAGCAGTGTTGGGTTTCTCACTCACAGACTACAGCTAAATGCTTTCTGTCAGACAGGATGAGTAACAGCAAGTGGTTAGACGCTAACAAGATAAAATGTTATGCTACCAAGCTAATAGCTCGTATCATTGTTATTTGCTTCTCAGTCTCTCCTCTTCCAGTATACCTTAGTGATCCCAGTACTATGTATCCCAGTAACTTCAAAAAGGGCCATCAGGACCTCTGAGCTGCAGGTAATTAGTGTAATGGCCCAGCGTATCCTGATACAGGGGCTTCCTTCTCCATGCCTTTGTTTGCTCCACTTGTTTTTCATCAGTGTTTTAATGGTGTTGACTTCAGTCGAGGGTGTTACTTCAACTGGCTTCCTTCAACATCATATTTTCCACTCCTGTTGGACTTGGATCTTCCAGCCCAGCAGTTCCCCTGCCTACAGGCACCAGCATCACTGTTCCACTTTATTGACTCTGCTGCTGATTGAAGAACGGTTTCTCTTCTTGCTGTACATATGGAACATGTGCACCGTTAGAAGAGTCTCTGAGCAGAGCACTTTCCTCAGGTTGCACATCTTCCAGTCACAAGCAATGGCTGTCGTGCATGTCCCTCATGTCAAATTAACAGAGAGGGAATGAAATTGGAACCTGAACTTTTTTTTTCTCCTTATGTAATGATCATTTTCACCGACTTCAGAGAAAATAGATATTACATGTTGTGAATTAGATGAGAAATAAATGACCACACAATGATGAGCATAGGGTGTCTTTTTAGGAGAGTGGACATACATGTTGTTATAACACTTTAATGGAAAATAATTGATTGAAAAGAATAGATTGCACTCTGCCAAGTGCTTCTTCTTATCTAATTTGATAGGATGACTGTTTGCATTCTGACAGATCAATAATCAGCATTTGCAGTGGGGGGGAACATTATAACGATGAGGGAATGTCAACAAGGAATCTACTGAGAGATGAAATAGGCTGTAATTCCATTCATCTGAACTGTCTGAACACAAAGTGTCACAGATTTAGGGCTCCAACAGTGCTGCCGGACCAAAAGTGTAGCAGGTGTTCCCTATAAAAAGAGGCTCCTTGACCTGGACGCATCCTCGGGCTGTGACTTTTGAGGGGGAGGGGGGGTCACTGGGTGAGTGCACACAAACAGAAGTTGTTCACTGCTATGTAGGTGGCCAGGAGATGGCAAGGAAGGCTGGTGGGGACACGGAGGGGCTGCATCCACATACCAGCTGCCTTGGCCTGCCCAGTTCTGGTTACATTTGTCTCTTCATCTGTGGAAACTGAGCCAGAGCATCTACCCAGACATCACTGAGCTTTAATTAATACAGGAGCTGGAGGCGGCTTAATGGTGTGTGTGTGTGTGTGTGTGTGTGTGTGTGTGTGTGTGTGTGTGTGTGTGTGTGTGTGTGTGTGTCCAGGATCAGGTTGCATCTGTACAACCCCTACGACCACGGCAGACCCCCCAGAAAAAGCTCTGCTCCACATCTGTACACCTGCAGATGCTCCACTCCACCTCCTGTGGTTCTAAATGTGTGTTCATGTCATGCTGCTGTGGGACTTTGTAGCAGTGCTAACATGGAGAGCGATGCGGGGCAGCCACTCCTCCTCTCCCTCCTCCTCCTCCTCCTGTTGCTGCTGCTGCTTTAATCCCATCTCCTCCACATGGTTCTGTGGTCCCCCCCTCCTCCTGCTTTAATCCCATCTCCTCCCCCTCGTCCTCCTCCTCCTGCTGCTTTAATCCCATCTCCTCCACATGGTTCTGTTCCCCTCCTCCTCCTCCTGCTGCTTTAATCCCATCTCCTCCACATGGTTCTGTGGTTCTTCTCCTCCTCCTCCCCCTCCTCCTCCTCCTCTTCCTCCTGCTTTAATCTCATCTCCTCCACATGGTTCTGTTCTCCTCCTCCTCCTGCTTTAATCCCATTTTCTCCACATGGTTCTGTTCTACTCCTCCTCCTCCTGCTGCTTTAATCGCATCTCCTCCACACAGTGCTGTTCTCCTCCTCCTCGTCCTCGTCCTCCTCCTGCTTTAATCCCATCTCCTCCACATGGTTCTGTGGTTCTCCTCCTCCTCGTCCTCTTCCTCCTCCTGCTTTAATCCCATCTCCTCCACATGGTTCTGTGGTTCTCCTCCTCTTCCTCTTCCTCCTCCCCCTCGTCCTCCTCCTCCTGCTGCTTTAATCCCATCTCCTCCACATGGTTCTGTTCTCCACCTCCTCCTCCTGCTTTAATCCCACCTCCTCCACATGGTTCTGTTGTTCTCCTGCTCCTCCTCCTGCTTTAATCCCATCTCCTCTACATGGTTCTGTTCTCCACCTCCTCCTCCTGCTTTAATCCCATCTCCTCCACATGGTTCTGTTCTCCTCCTCCTGCTTTAATCCCATCTCCTCTACATGGTTCTGTGGTTCTCCTCCTCCTCCTCCTGCTTTAATCCCATCTCCTCCACATGGTTCGGTGGTTCTCCTGCTCCTCCTCCTGCTTTAATCCCATCTCCTCCACATGGTTCTGTTCTCCTCCTCCTGCTTTAATCCCATCTCCTCTACATGGTTCTGTGGTTCTCCTCCTCCTCCTCCTCCTGCTTTAATCCCATCTCCTCTACATGGTTCTGTTCTCTTCCTCCTCCTGCTTTAATCCCATCTCCTCCACATGGTTCTGTGGTTCTCCTCCTCCTCCTCCTCCTGCTTTAATCCCATCTCCTCCACATGGTTCTGTGGTTCTCCTCCTCCTCTTTCTCCTCCTGCTTTAATCCCATCTCCTCCACATGGTTCTGTGGGTGCTGTGTTGAATGTTTGTGCAGCTGATGAGCATCATTCCCAGCGCAGCTAAAGCACTTTTAAATGAGTTCAGCCTTTCTTTCTGAAGGCTCGGCCATCATCCTGTTGGTAACGGGCAGGTCGCTGCCTCCTGGGGGAGGTGTGGAGTGGGTGATTGATGATGTCTCCTGCGTTAGGAGGAGATTTATGAAGAAATAATATGGTGCAGATGGTCAGATCCAGAGGAACTTGGACCGGGCCGAGTTAGAGAGAGGAGATGTCGGTCATTAAAAGAGGAATGTGGGAACTATTGAAGGTGAAAGTGCCATTATCCGATCATCATGAGTCCAGCTGCTGCTCAAAGCTGTCGTCATCTGTCCACACCTTGTCTCAGGTCCAGTCCACCACCGCGCAGCATCTGTGCACGAACCTCCACGGATGTATAGAGCACGTATAGATTCCATCCAAGGGTCTTTTTAAAGACTGAATCTGCATCTTTCACTGCTCTAGTAATTCTCTAATTGTTCTCCTTTCTAATTCTGATAAAAAATGTCAAGTCAAACAGACTTTTCTAAAATAAAGACAAATGATCTTTTTCTACTTAATTTTATAATTGACATGTATTTAGCCTCCTGTTTAGTACTGGTGGACATCTAAGCAGGTGGTGTTTTCTTTGATGGGGGAGGACGGCGCTCTGCTTGGCTCATGCTGGCTAGAATGAGACCCCCTGCTGTGTGTCTGTGTCTGTGTCTGTGTATGTGTGTGGGTGGGTGTGTGTGGGTGGGTGGTTTTCTATGTTTAATACACCTCACACAGTCTTTACAGTTACTCCTGAAACACACGTGCACAACTGTGCGAGTTTCATTCCAGCCAAGCCTGGAAAATTGAATAATTGTTGTTGTTGTTTCTTCCCGTCTGTGTGCGTGTGTGTGTGTGGGGGGGGGGGGGGGACCAAGCCGGTTTGTCATATTTGGGACAGCAAAGGTGTGTTCTCGGTCACTCCTCAGCAGCCTTCTGAGCTGCTGTCTCCTGCCCCACTGCCCCTGTCAGAGCCCCAGAGCTCCCCTCCATCACGCAGTCAGTCATGGAGCCTGGCCGCTCTTTGATGAGGCTGCTTCAGAGGAGCTTTCATCCAGCATTGCTGCTCTGCTGCTGCTGCTGCTCTGCTGCTGCTGCTGCTCTGCTGCTGCTGCTACTACTGTTGCTGCTGCTCCTCCTGCTGTTATTGGTGCTGCTGTTGCTACTACTGTTGCTCCTCCTGCTGTTATTGGTGCTGCTGTTGCTACTACTGTTGCTCCTCCTGCTGTTATTGGTGCTGCTGTTGCTACTACTGTTGCTTCTGCTACTGTTGCTCCTCTTGCTGCTACTGTAGGAATCAAGTTTTATATTTAATAATCAACCTTCACTCAAGTCTGACCTGACTGTCACAGGCCTTTATTTCTTGTATTGTGTGTCTGTGTGCGCGCGCGCGCGCGTGTTCTTTTACTTTCGTTTTTTTTTTTTTTTTTTTTGTTATTTATGTACTTAAAATGTACCCAAATTCTATTTGAGTGTGTTTTGACGTTCCATTCAATAAAACACTAAATACTAAAAGTGTCTTTCTGTGAATGAAGTCTGATTTATCACAGGAAGCCATTGACACGCACACACTCGAACCCGCACGCACGCACACGCACGCACCTGGCCTGTGCTGTCCTGCAGCTCTGCCACTCTGGGAGTCTGTGTGGAGCCATGAGGAGCTCGGAGATGTGGCCACAGAGATCCAGGAGAGCAGCGAGGACCCGCAGCAGACCTGTGCGCTCTGGGACTCAGTCTGTGGGGATTATCGCACCATTTTTACTGCCACACGCACGTAAATGATCGGGAAGCCGAACAAACGCGCCAAAGGTAAGCTGCGCGTCACGAACACGTCCGATCTGAACGACCTGGACTCCGAAGTTTCTCCTCCGAGGATTAAGAGACATGACTAGAACACAATCTTTGCTCAGTTAAGATACAGTTTGCGTTCAACTTTGAGAGCTCGAAAACGGATCCAGACATTAAAACTGAATTATTTCAATGTAAGTGGCTTTCTGACTGGTCCTGTTGTGAGTTTGTGTTGTTCAAACTGGTCCGGCAGCTTGTGGTGGAGTTGTCAGTCACAGATGACTGTAGGCAGTTTATGAGCTGTGACATTATTTCTTTTTAACAGGCGGATTGAAACGCTGGTGCGTCCTGCTCCTCTGTCACAGAGTTGGAGGGTTTAACTGACGTGGGGGACTGTGGAGCATCCACACGGCTCCAGCAGAGTGGGTCGCAGGTCGTTTGAAGCAGATGTTAAAGCAGCATAATCAGCACATAATAAAGAAGAGATGCTTAAAGGAACTGGTCTAAAGGAACTGCGATGCTAGAGGGTCTTTAAGACAACAACAGGGCCTTTGGACTGCTTCCTGATCTGGCTGAAGCTGAGAAAACCAGCCTCAGTTATCCACATGTTGGTGTGGAGTGACCATTCGTTGTTTCCAGGCTCGGAAGAGTCTTCTTAGGGAGATGGTTCACTCTGGTGAAACGGGTTTGCTCCAGTCCCTCTGCTCACTGGCGACTGCAGCAGGAGGCTGACTGACTGCTTCACTCACTTTATTCTTACGCTTTCGTTTAGATGTCAGATTATGTCCCTCCGTTGCTCCCAACTCTTTAAAATTATGCAAAATTTCCCTCTTGGTTTCTGTTACAGTGATTTTGTAAAATTGGAAAAAGAGCTTTATTTCGCAAGCACATGTGTAGCATCTCGGCTCTATTGAGTCGTAAATCTGAACGGCTGAATCCAAATGTGTGTGGGTGAAAATATGGTCCTGTTTCAGTATTTCTTCACCTTGAACATGTTTGCATCCTTTACATCATTTACAGAATTCCTTCATTCGAGGTTTTGTGGTTTGGAATTTCCCTCAATGGCAAATGATTGACACAAAATTTTTGATTTTATTTTATTTTGTTGAACAGTTGGCTCAGATTTCTCTTCATCTTACACATGAAACACACACACACACACACAGGTATATAATTGTATGTTTGTCTCCTAAAGAAGGAAACACCTGGTGGAGGCCAGAAGCGCTGACACCCCAGCATCACCTGAGGAGGTGGAAGGTGAGCATGAGACACGTCACTGATGGGCTTTCATTAATGGACACTGTGATAAATGCAGCTAGCACTAAAACACTTTTATCTATATACTCATGTGGCTAATTTTACACTGCCTGAAGACACAACCCTTGATTTGAAGATGACAATATGACGAACGTGCACACGTGTAATTAGCTGTGTCGGCCCAGGTATAGAACAAAAAGGAAGTCCCTGGAACAGCCAAGAGATTTCCAGGATCCTTCCTGCTCCTCCTGGTGAACGCTGAGGAATCCCCCTGACGTTAGCTGTTATATATATGAATAATTAAACGTACCTGTGCAGGGGGGGCTCTCATGTTCAGTAAGTAATTAAAGGGTGGTGGAGACGTTGGTAGCAGGTTTCCCTCACATAGACTGATACAGTGAGGAGACCTCGTCCATCAGCTTACAGACTGCCGGCTGAAGTGTGTTTTGTCTAAGATGGATTTGAAACAGATGTTAAATAGCCCGGAGATTAAATCAGTCAGCCACACATACCATAATAATCTGTACCATATTCATTGCTATGAAACAAAGAGTGATGGTTCTATTAGTTTCTACTCTGGCTGGGGATCAAAGCTCCCAGTTTTTATTGAGCTGCTCCACTTTTACAGTTAAGATTTATTATGTTTTTACCGATCTTTCAGGTGATGCTGTGGGTGCTAGCATCACTGCTAACACTGGTGGAATATGTGTTTTCTGAGGAGGACAGTAAAGAGTCAGACCCCCAGCAGCCCCCCTGGTCTCCTACTGAGGACAGCAACACCCACACCCCCTGGCATAAAGTTGTTGGTAACTCCATCCATCTATCCATGCATCCATCCATCCGTCTATCTATATCTATCTATCTATCTATCTATCTATCTATCTATCTATCTATCTATCTATCTATCTATCTATCTATCTATCTATCTATCTATCTATCTATCTATCATGTAACAGAGCTGCACAAAACAGTCTAAGCTGATGAAGGAAATGAGAAAAACAGAAATGCAAAGCTGAATAAAAAGCGGAAAGTTGGTGTTTTCACCTCCGTTGCTCTGAAGTAAAAGCTGTGTTGTGACCTTCACAACTTTAGAACATAACTAGTGAAATGGAGACTACTTGAGTGGAATCAAAGTGTCACATGATCTGTCTGGGTATAAAAACCTTTTTTGAAAGGCCCCAGGGATTGAAACAGCATTAGCTAGGTCCCCACCAAGAGTTCTCACACAGAAGAATATATCCAAAGCTCTGGTGGTCTCCAGAGCACCATCACACCCATCTCAATAACCAGGACCAATCATCATGGTACGAGAACAAACCAGGCCAGGAGAGACACCCAGCAGAACTCACCAGGGAAGGAGGGCATGAGCCAAAGGCAGCTAAAAGCCCCAAGGGAGCCCTGGAGGAGCTGCAGAGTTCCACAGCAGAGTTTGGAGTATCTGTTCATTGGGCCACTCCACAGAGCTTTATGGAGGAGTCGCCAGAAAGAAGCCAGTCCTTCTCATGAGGATGTCACTAGGAAGAGCCTGATTGGAGGAAGGCACTCTCGTCACATGAGACTACAGCGGAAACACACCTCCTACGAAGAACGTGGCGGCAGGGATGTTCTTCAGCAGCAGGGACTGGGAAGCTGGTCTGAAGGGATGGATGGTGCTAAAAACAGGAACATTCCCGAGCAAAACCTGTTTGTGCCTGAAACTGGGACAAAGGTCCACCTTCCAGCTCAGCCTGACCCTCAGGAACAACCACGTCGAAGAATCTGCAGCAGGATTGCTCTTCCCAGTGGAACCATCCAAATGAAAGCATCTGGACCAGCTTGTGAACATTCCAGCCTGTGAAGCAACAGACAGAAATGCTGAGGAGGCTGAACACTTTTGCAAGTCCCCAAATGTCAAATGTTTAACGAGCAATGTGTCATTGAATTTGAGGTATTCTGTATAAACTACTGGTTAGATAGATTTTAGATACAATTTGTGGTTATCATCATCACAATCACCACCTTCATCATCATCATCATCACCACCATCATCATCATCACCATCATCATCACCGCCACCATCATTACCACCATCATCATCACCACCATCATCATCGCCACCACCATCATCATCACTATTATCATCACCATCATCATCATCACCCCCATAATCACCATCAGCACCACCATCATCATCACTATTATCATCAACACCATCATCACCACCATCATCACCTCATAATCACCATCATCATCACCCCTATAATCACCATTATCACCACCACCATCATCACTATCATCATCACCACCATCATCACTATTATCATCACCACCATCATCATCATCACTATTATCATCACTACCATCATCATCATTACCCCCATAATCACCATCATCACCACCATCATCACTATCATCATCACCACCATCA
Organism: Takifugu rubripes; assembly: GCF_901000725.2. Classification (NCBI taxonomy): domain Eukaryota; kingdom Metazoa; phylum Chordata; class Actinopteri; order Tetraodontiformes; family Tetraodontidae; genus Takifugu; species Takifugu rubripes. The sequence goes on along the minus strand of NC_042304.1, from coordinate 2,359,733 downwards.
TCATCATCATCATCACCACCATCATCATCATCATCACTATTATCATCATTACCCCCATAAACACCATCATCACCACCCCTATAGTCACCATTATCACCACCACCATCATCACTATTATCATCACCACCATCATCATCATCATCATCATCACCATCATCACTATTATCATCACCACCATCATCATCATTACCCCCATAATCATCATCACCATCACAGGGTCTAATTTTTGCTTCATTGGATCACTGATTGGATCACTGATTTACACTGATTTAATACATGATCCATAAGACCCATTTAGCTCAAGTCTCAAGTATCTGTATCATCTTTACTATATTTCCTCCAGCAGCTTCTATCTGGACAGAAGAGTCAAAATGATCCATTTAAACAGATTCATGAATAATGTGACCTATCAGAGATACAGAAAACACAAATGGAGCTGCGCTCATAGCAAAAGAAACACAGTCATGTGGTCAAGTCCTCTCACATGTCGACTTTATACCATGAGAACAGCCCATTGTAAGAAGTAAACAAAAGCTTATAACCAAACATTAATAACAAAAGTTACAAATGGTGATGTCATAGAGGCTCATCCTTCAGAGCGCTGATGTCGTGGAGGTTCAGTGTTTGTGACTGGAAGCAGCACAGCTATAGCGCTAAGACATAGTAGCAACCATCATCACTCAGCTCACCCTGTAGAACCGACCTGATAACTGGATGAACAAATAAATATATGTAAATAAATGTGCTAAGGTCACACAAATGGACTTTTCTGTTGTTGAATAAAACTGTTCCTGAGTGTGGTGGTCAGGGCCTCATGCTGGGCAGGGCCCTGAGGACCAGACGGCAGTAGCTGGAACAGTCTGAGGGTCATCTGTTTTGATCCATCTGGACTTGTTCCTGCAGTTCAGAGCTCCTCCATGGAGGGCAGATCCGCTCTGCTGATGTTCTGGGCAGACCCCCTGTTATACTCCTGATAGAAGTTGAGGTGTCTCCTCTCTCCATTGGTGTGATGGGTCCAGGTGAGGTCCTCAGTGATGTGAAACCTGAGGAACCTGAACCTGAAACTCTTCCCACTGGGACTCCACCCTCCTGTAATCCACATGTTCCTGATGTAACTGGACGCTACTCTGTTCCAGTTGGGCCTCTTGGCAACGTTTGCTACTGCCTCCTGATGGCGCTGTTCATATCTCAGCAGGGTTTTCCTCGTGTTGGTTTAAACTATTGTGTGAACATGACAACCTTCAGGTGTGATTTATACCACAGAAAACTTGTGTTTCATATTTAAGTTGAAATTGTCATTATAGGGGCAATGAAACGGTTTTCCTGGTTCACCTCTCAGAACATCCAAATGTTGTTTAAACAGGGCCAAATTCATTCACATGCAGGAATATTTGTATAATTATATGTATCAAGCCCACAATGCATGTTTTGACATGGCTGAATATAGTCTGAGAGGGTCTTGTCATCGTTGCCTTGGGAAATACGCATTCTTTTCATAATCTCAAAGCATGGACTGACATGCACCTACACAACTTTAAATTAGTATTCCAGAACTTTGCTCCCAGGATAATGATAATTGCACAGGACATTTAGATGAAGTGCAGCAGAACACGACACCCTGACAGGGAGGTAAAGATTCTACTGGGGGGCTGTTTACAGGCAGACATAAAAGTAAGCTTGCCAGTGACAATCAGGAGAGAGAGCATTAGAGCATGAAAGGAGATGTTTTATTCTGGTGGGTTTGACTTGACTTCTGTCACGTAGAATGTTGGGAAGGAGCCGTGATGGCCATCTCAGAAGTGAGGCATTGGTTTGCTCCTTGAAATGGGAGCAAACCAGAAGAAAAATAGAGAGTGGATGAAAAACTTCTAAACCAGGGACACGTGTCAGGATGGCGACAGGAACTCAGGCTGAAAGGATCACACTTGGATCAAGTCAACCTGGTTGTGATTTGAGTGGACGAAGTGATCTTAGTCTTTCTGAACATTTCCTGTTCCTCTATCCAGCGCACGTGTTTACATGTATCTAATAAAGAGCTGGGTCAAATTATGTTGTCAAGATATACAGGACTAGTTATTTTGTTTATTAGAACTTCCAAAATGTTAAAAAGCTATAATACGCAACTCCAAATTGATCCACATCCCAAGTAGAAGCTCCCCTTTTGATTTGAGCTTGAACTTGATCAGCTAGTTCTCACTGGGTCCAGGCCAGCAGCAGCTAACATGAGGCGTTCGGGACGGCTGTTTGTTTCAGTTTTTTAAGCCGTGTTCCAACTTTACTTAGCCGGCGCTGCTGGTAACAGTGTATAGTAACTGTGTATTAATAATAATAACAGGCTAATAAACAACCCTTGTTCTCACTTGACTGTTCCTGTCAGCAAATCTAAAATAACTTTCTATGTATTGATGTATTGCGGCTCATCAGCACTTTATTTTTTGCAGAATATTGGCCACTGGTGCAAGAAGAGGAAGTTCAGAGCAGATGGCAGCGCGCCGCTCATGATGCGGCTTCAACCAAAACATGGAAGCGGAAGCGTCAGAGGAGCAGGAGCAGCCGTGACTGCCACCTGGAGAGAAGACAGATGCGTGTGCGTGATCTCGGTCTGGGATACGACTCCGATGAGATAATCTTGTTTAAGTACTGTGTTGGCACATGCCTGAGCTCACGCAAAAACTATGACCTGGCTCTCAAGGCTCTGATGGACAACAGGAGTATCTCCAGTAAGAAAGTCAGTGGTCAGCCCTGCTGTCGGCCTGTCCGGTATGAAGCTGTGTCCTTCATGGACGCTCAAACTACATGGCAAACAATTAAATGGCTGTCGGCGTCCAACTGTAGCTGTGTGGGATGATGATCAGTCAGGACCACACACACATGCAGGAACACAAGAGCCTTGTGGCCTGGCCCCATGTAGAGGTGGTCAAGACCCTGACTGTTGTGTTGTTCCTGACGTTAGTAGAGATATTCCAGCATGGCAGCAGCAGGTAAACTGGAAGTCTCCCACAGGTCTGTGTCATTGGTGGTTTGTTTAAATGGTCCTAACAGTGAACACAGTGGAGAAAGTTCTGTTCCAGTCATAATGGATCCTGGGCTGCCCTTCCTTCAGCTTATTGAAGGTTCCCAGGAACTCCAGGAGCTAAATACTAAGTTCAGCATGATCATTTCTGCAAAGGGATTGAATGTTTTCTGTGTTAAATTCTAACTAATCAGAAACCTGAGTCAAAATTAGTTAAGCAAATGTGGAAATATCAATACAGACAATACAGACGGGCGACAACCTCCAGCATTAAACTGGTGCACAATCCTGAGGCCTTAGAGCTAAAGGTCAATCACGCCTTTTAATCTCATTTGAATTTCACTCTCGTTTTATATGAGATGAATGTGAAAGTTCAGATTTACAGTCTGAGGCATTCCTTGCACCTAAGGTGTAAACTACAGGTTGTTTAACAAAATAAACAAAGAGTAGTTGGAAAGTTTAATTCACATAGCAGTTCAAGCAATAGTTTGTTTTTTGCGTCAACATTTTCTGTCCAACCATGTTAACACATTATTTATCAGATGCAAAATGCCAAAATTCACTACAGTTTGAACGTGTAACAACAAAATGGGACAATTCCACATTTGTTTGTATAGTTTGTCATTTTGAAGTTCTTGCCAGTAATCACTAGGGTCTTGTTTACCTCTCTGTTGTCATAGTTACTCTGTTGCATCGTGTCATTTTGGTTGATGTTTTTAAAGCTGGATGGTTTATTTTGGGACTTTGAGTGCTTTATCATTGTTGGGCTGAGCATGCTCCAAAACCTGTAAATATTATTTAATATTAAAGTGTTTTTTTATATATATAAATCTGCCAAACATGATGTGCTCTAATATGTGCTCATGGATAAGAATTCGGACCCATCTGGACAGGATAATTTACCATTTAACCACTGTTGGTGTCAGTGAGGTCAGGTGAGGACAGTCACGTTCTCTCTGCTCAACTTGACCTCCATCCATGGCAGGAGGAACAGGGGACGAGCCTGATGGATTTACAGTGTTGTCATTCTCGGTTTAAAAAAGGAAATTCTCATGATTTTACACATTCTGCATTAACTAAGAAATGTCACAAATGTCATTTCAAGTTTCGGTCATATAAACTAACATAGCAGTTTTACTTTGTGGACTAATTATCTCCATGTGGTTTCCGATATTTGAATGATTTAAAGCAGGTTATAGCAGCGTCAGAGAACAAAACTTGTCACCATCCTCGAAGAACAGTCCAGATTACAGACAGATTACAGACAGGGGCCAGGTCGTGGGTGCAGCGTCCTAAGCACAGACGCCCAGACTTCCCTCTCCCCAGACACTTCCTCCAGCTTCCGAGGCGCCCCCGGTAGTCTCTCCAACGTGTCCTGGGACTGTCTCTGTGCCTCCTCCTCCAATGAATAAGCTTCTCACCCTCTCTAAGGGAGCGCCCAGCCACCCTGCAGAGGAAACTCATTTATGACGCTTGTATCCGCAATCTTGTCCTTTCAGTCATTCCCGAAGTTCCTGACCATGAGAGCTGGAGCATAGATTGACCAGTAAATGGAGAGCTTCACCTTTCAACAAAGTTCTCTCTTAGTGGTCCAGTACACCGACTGCATAACTGCAGAGGCTGCACTGATCCGCCCGTCAGTCTCATCTTTCCCTCACTCATGAACAAGACCCTGAGATACTTGAACTCCTCCATCTGAGGCAGGATTTCTCCACCAACCTGGGGCAGACAAACCACCCTTTTCTGGTCAAGACCCATGGCCTTGAATTTGGAGGTACTAATTCTCATCCCAGCTGCTTCGCACTCGGCAGCAACCCACCCCAGTACATGCTGGAGGTCCCGGTTTGATAAAGCCAACAGAACAACATCACCTGCAAAAAGCAGAGATGAAATCTAGTGGTTTCCAAGCTGGACTCCCTTCAGCCCTGGCTATGCCTAGAAATTCTGTCCATAAAGATTATGAACAGAACCGGTGACAAAGGACAGCCCTGCCGGAGTCCAATATATACTGGAAACAGGTCTGACTTACTGCCAGTTATGTGAACCAAGCCCCTGCTCCGGTTGTACAGAGACCAAATAGCCCTTATCAGAGGGCCACGTACCCATACTATACCATATGGAGTCCCCTCCCACGGGATACCCCAAGGGAAATGGTCAAATGCCTTTTCCAGATCAACAAAACACATGTTGACTGATTGGGCTCTACACCCTCCACGGAGCTGGTCCAGTGTTCCGCGGCTGGGACGAAAACCACATTGACTGAGGAGCTTGTTGAAGTATTGCTTCTACTGTCCAACAATAATATCCCCAGTTGAGGTCAGAAGCTCCCCACCCCCACTCTAGACAGTGTTGCCAGAGCACTGCTTCCCCCTCCTATGGACCGATGGTTTGTCAGAATTTATTGGCTTTCCTGAACTCCTCCCAGGCTTGAGTTTTTGCCTCCAGGACAGCCCAAGCTGCAGCCAGCATAGACCTTCTTCAGCTCCACAGCATCCCTTACTTCCAGTGTTCACCACCAAGTCAGGGGCCTTCCCCCACAACTGGCACCTGTGACCTTGCGTCCACAGCTCAAAGCTGCCGCGTCAATAATGGAGGCAGAGAACATGATCCACTTTGAATCAATGTCCCTAGCCTCTGTGGAATCTGATAGAAGCTCTTCCGGATGTGGGAGTTGAAGACCTCCCTGATGGAGGCCTCAGCCAGATGTTCCCAACAGACCCTCACAAAACGTTTGGGTCTGCCAGGCCTGTCCAACTTCCTCCCTCTCCAATGAATCAAACTCACCACCAGGTGGAGATCGGTTGGCGGCTCAGCCTCTCTCTTTACTCAAGTATCTAAAACATGTGTCCGGAGGTCAGATGAGATGACAACAAGATCGACACCTTTATGGACACCCTTATGCTTAAATGACTGTGTTTCTTATGGATAGGGTTAACACAAAATTGATAATAAATTTGCTGGAAAACACTGGAATTACAGTATGTTTTGGTTTTGTTTGTCTTAAAATAAATCTGGCATCTATATTTGCCCTGTGTGATTAATAATATTGTCTCTCATTGCAGGTTTATATTTCTGGCCCAAAAATCTGGTGTCCAGAAAACTGTTGCACATGTCTGACAAGTAATGAGCCCATATTTCCGATGCATGAGATGCCTACATTTAAATTGAGCTATTCATATATTTACTTAAACCTTAAAGTGAATATTAAGAAGTAAAAGGAGGAGACCTGTTTCTTTGTAGAAAACACATTACAATTCCTTGTAAACTTGAGATGCCAAAATCCCATCAAATAATAATCATACTGTGAATACTTGCTGGTACTTAAATCTAAGTACCACTAAGTACTCACAGCAGTCAGTAATTTTTTCTGCTTATTCTGTGTTTGTTAAAAATGTTACTGAATTCCGTTGTGTCGTTACAATCAAACTCGCGTTTCGCCCGTTTTGGCCCTTGAGACTCGCCGTACTGTTGTGCATCGTTTAGCGCCAACTTCAGAATCAGCCGCAGGAAGTAACTTACGTAAAAACAAGCTCTGTGAGTTGAGTATAGAAACGTTAAAGGAACTGTTCCACTAGTTTACAGCTTTATATTAACATAGAAGCCATAAATCAGGATTTTACCGCAGCACCAGTCTGGAAATGAAGCTGGACTCGACAGCTGCTGTTTCAGGGTAACAAGGACGCAACAACATGGTGAGCGAGCAATTATTCCAGACATTTACTGACATGTCACTGATTTCAGGTTTTTATCCTGATTCTTTGCTAAATTTACTCGTTTAAACCACACAGAGAAGAAGTTTGGCCCCGAGTCAGGTCGCGAAAAGGAAGCTGAGTGGAGGTTCGGGTCAAGATGAAGGCTGGACCGCCAGAAGAGTCAGTAGGCTGCAGGTTTCCATGGATACATCATAGTTATACTTTTCACTCATCAAGCTGAAGTGTAGCCATTAGTATTTAATAAAGAATCAGCAATTACGTTCTCCAAACCTAAAGAAGTGTCTGTATTTCATCCCCATAATTGTGTCTGCAGGTTATAGAATTCTAAATCGATTCGGTGAAAATGAGATTAAAGTGATTAAGGGTGTTGTCCCTTTTTTCCACAGGAGAAGAGGCAGAAAAGCAGCGAGGACTCCCGCAACATCCATATTTCTCCCTTCAGAGAGCCGCTCACACAGCTCAACAACCGTCCGGAATATTTGGACAGTGACAAACATGTAAGATTTAAATAGGCCCCTTTGTTAATACACTGGTGGTAGAAAGGGGGTGTGTGTGTGTGTGTGTTTGTCTGATTGTGATTGTGATTCAGATAAATGTCCTGCCCAGCGGACGTCCACACAACCCGTCTTGACTCACTATATTCCTCTTAATGTTTGTCACTCACTCTTCCTCCCCACAGGAGGCTTTTATCCGGAGTATCCTGTCCAAGCCCTTTAAAGTTCCCATTCCAAATTACACAGGTAACAGTTTTTAATGACTCCTTACATGTCCGAAGCCACGAAGACCATTTTCCACTGCTGTCTCGACTCCACAGGCGCTCTGGGAGTGAGGGCCCTCGGTCTGAAGCGAGCGGGAGTGAGGAAAGCGCTCCATGATCCATTTGCAGACGACGCCTTGGTTCTTTACGAGCCCCCAACTTTGAGTGCTCACGAGCTGATCAAAGCTGACAAGTAGGTTCTTTTTGAGGTTTGTCTGGTGAACGCTTCACGCTCCCAGCATGCACAGAGCTGGACTCTGAGGTTTACTGCCCTGTCTTATTTACCGTCAAGGGCTAATCCTTCTGTGTTTGAGTTTTGATGCCTCATAAGTGATTCTTTCCTCTGACCAGGGAAAAAGTACCTGTGCACGTTGTGGTGGATCCTGTTCTAGGAAAGGTGCTCAGACCTCACCAGCGAGAGGTATTCCACATCTGTTTTTCAAACCTTTACTGCTATTTCACATGAACCGAGGGCAGAATAATGGCGAAACCGTGACAAAAGGCCAATCCAGCATGTAGATCTGCTCATATTTGCGGTGCTTTGCGTCCGCTTGATGCTTCTTTACCTTCCTCAGGGTGTGAAGTTCTTGTGGGAGTGTGTCACAGGCCGAAGGATCCCAGGCTCGTACGGATGCATCATGGCAGATGAGATGGGCCTGGGAAAGACTCTGCAGTGCATCACCCTCATCTGGACCCTGCTGCGCCAAAGCCCGGACTTTAAGCCCGAGATAGACAAAGTGATTGTGGTCTCACCTTCCAGTCTGGTTCGCAACTGGTCCAATGAAGTCCAGAAATGGCTCGGAGGACGAGTCACCCCACTAGCCATCGATGGAGGCTCAAAGGATGACATCGACAGACAACTAGGTTCTTTTACCTTGCGCTCAGCTTATTACAGATGTTATTATTGTAATAAGGACTATGAATATTTGATAATGGAGGCCAGTGTTGTTCTATTTCATGTTTCCTTCCTTTAACTCTTAGTGAACTTCATATCTCAATATGGTCTGAGAGTGCCAAGCCCAATCCTGATCATCTCTTATGAGACATTTAGACTCCACGCTGCAGTGCTGCATAAGGGCAAAGTCGGACTCGTCATCTGTGATGAGGTATTTCATCAAGTCTAGTTTTTAATCGCGTCACACATGCCGGCGCTCAAGGATTACTGGTAATAGGGTGATGTGATGTTTAGGGCCATCGGCTGAAGAACTCTGACAACCAGACCTACCAGGCTCTAAACGCGATGGCAGCCCAGAGGAGAGTGCTGATATCAGGCACGCCGATCCAGAACGACCTGCTGGAGTACTTCAGCTTGGTCCATTTTGTCAACGCTGGGATCCTTGGTTAGCAGCCCGACACACAGAACACATGAACAGTGGTAAATTCCTCCCCAGGTTGTTCTGATCCCTTCTGGTTTGATTTCAGGCACAGCCCAGGAATTCAAAAAGCGTTTTGAACTGCCTATCCTCAAAGGTCGAGACGCAGACGCGAACGAGAAGGACAGACAGGCTGGGGAGGAGAAACTGACAGAGCTGATCAGTGTCGTCAACAGGTGGCTATAGCGTTGTTGCTGTTCCATCAATGATGCCACCTCACATTAACAACAACGCTTGTTGGTAATGTCGCTGTTGGTTTCGTGTTTCTGCTAACGCCTACCAATGATGTGCGTCTTGTAGATGTTTGATCAGGAGAACATCTGACATCTTGTCAAAGTATCTTCCTGTGAAGATCGAACAGGTCGTGTGCTGTCGGTAAGTTCATGAAATATCTACCTGATGTTTGAGAGCTCAAGTTAGGTGTACAGCTCCTTAAGTAGAAATTTGAATGAAGCCCTTTGACTGCTGATGTCACATTATGTTGTGCAGCTAGAAAGGCGTTTATTTAAAGTCGTAGAAAGCGAAACGTAACAATCACGGCTTTCAAATGTCTCACTTCAGGTTGACGCCGCTGCAGAAGGAGCTGTACCAACGCTTCCTGCGCCAGGCCGAACCCTTGGACTCTTTGGAAGAGGGAGGCAAAATGAATGTTTCCACCCTGTCTTCCATCACATCCCTCAAGAAACTGTGTAACCGTACGTACATGTGTTACTTTTTCAGGCTTCCTGCCGATGAGACACCAGTGCTGTTCTCTGCTAATGTTGCACTGCTCCCGTGTGACACCAGTCCACGTCTCCATGCCTTTCCTGGACAACCATTAACTGCTGCTTGTGTTGCAGACCCAGCTCTCATCTATGACAAATGTGTAGAGGGAGCCGAGGGCTTCCAGGGGGCTTTGGATCTGTTTCCTCCTGGTTACTGCACCAAAGCTGTGGAGCCTCACTTGTCTGGTAAGACGGCGATAAGGTTTAGCAGCAACAGTGAGGGTGGCTGACGGGTGATATTACTGTGGTGCCCATGGCTTCTGGAGACCTGGATCAAGACTCGTTTCCTATAAGTTAGGGTATAAAGATTTAAAGTTATGTTTTGGACCTGTTTCAGGAAAAATGTTGGTGCTCGACTACATTCTGGCGATCACAAAGACCACAACGGACGATAAGGTGGTGCTCGTCTCCAACTACACTCAAACGCTGGACCTGTTTGAAAAGCTGTGCAGATCCAGAAGGTGTTTGCTAGGAATCCACAGGTAGTCATTGTGTCATCATTATAGGGGAATGTCAACACTTCACTGGTCTTTCACAGGTACCAGTATGTCAGACTGGATGGAACAATGTCCATTAAGAAAAGAGCCAAAATCGTGGAACGATTCAACAGCCCCTCTGTGAGTAGAAAAGGGCTTCAGCAGATGACTGAAAAGCTGCTAAATGACTGTTAAATGTGTCTGTTTCCCAGAATCCAGAATTCATCTTCATGCTAAGCAGCAAAGCCGGTGGATGTGGGCTAAATCTGATTGGTGCTAATCGCCTGGTGATGTTTGACCCCGACTGGAACCCAGCTAATGATGAACAGGCCATGGCCCGTGTGTGGAGAGATGGACAGAGGAAGACGTGCTACATCTACAGGCTGCTCGCTGTCCGTTTAACAGAAAATAGGCCCTCACACATGCGTTGAAAAACGCGCTGGAACATTAGAACCGAATGACCTTGCTGCTTCACCTTGAAGGGCGTTTTGGAGGATGTCTGAGTTTGATGTGTGTCTGTGTGTTGGCAGACGGGGACAATTGAAGAGAAGATCCTGCAGAGACAGGCCCACAAGAAAGCCCTGAGCAGCTGCGTGGTGGATGAAGAGCAGAACGTGGAGCGCCATTTCTCTCTGGGGGAACTCCGAGAGCTCTTCAGTCTCAACGAGGACACCGTCAGTGACACCCATGACAAGTAAGAAGGTCTCTCTAGTCCAGACGTACAAAGGGGAGGGGGGTCGCTGGTGCACCGAGCTGATGAGTTGCTGGAACGTGTACGTCTCCATCGGTACCGTCCCGTTGTTGGGCTGCTCAGTGGAGGCTGAGAATGAAACCTTCCCCTCGGTAGACTGGGTTAAGTGTGTGTGTCTCCCTCGGGTGTTGTTTAGTGCTCACACAGTTACACTCACACAGTTACATTCAGTTACACTCACACAGTTACACTCACACAGTTACATTCAGTTACACTCACACAGTTACACTCACACAGTTACATTCAGTTACACTCACACAGTTACACTCACACAGTTACATTCTCATCAGTTACACTCACACAGTTACATTCTCATCAGTTACACTCACACAGTTACATTCAGTTACACTCACACAGTTACATTATCATCAGTTACACTCACACAGTTACATTCAGTTACACTCACACAGTTACATTCAGTTACACTCACACAGTTACATTCTCATCAGTTACACCCACACAGTTATACTTACAGATACACTCACAGTTACGCTCATAGTTACACACGCAGTTACACTCAGTTGCGCTCCCACAGTTACACTCACAGATACACTCACAGTTACACACACACACAGTTATGCCCACACAATTACCGGTACACTCACAATTACACTCACATTTACACTCACAATTACACCCACACAGTTATACTTACAGATACACTCACAGTTACGCTCATAGTTACACACACAGTTACACTCACACGGTTACAAGCAGTTACACTCACACACTTAGACTCACACAGATACACCCACACAGTTACACACTCACAGTTATTTTACTATGTGCTTTAAATTAATGCTTTTATTTCTCCATATCAGTGTTTGTGCATTTCAACGTGTCTCAAAACTGTCACTGCACAAGGCAGGAACATCAGCAGAAAGCTTCTTTCAGTCTTTCTGCCAGAATTGCAGGTCTTTGTTCCTGGCTTTTCTGTAGCTGCGTTCTTCAGTGAATAAACGTCCAAAATGAACTTCTGCTGTTTTTGAAATGTCCTCTGAACAAGCTGAACAAGAAACCTGAGACTGATGGAGCAGTGATGATGATGATGATGATGATGCAGTGATGATGATGATGGTGGTGGTGATGATAATGATGGTTCAATATGAAGATAATTGAGGGTGCATTGATAGTGATGATGATGATGCTCTTGCTTCACACTTACGTTCATTAACCGTCCTCTCTGGCTCCCCCTTGTGGTCCTGTAAGGTTTCGCTGTCGCCGCTGTGTGAATGGAAGAGAGGCTCGACCTCCTGCTGAAGATGCTGACTGCACAAGTGACCTTTCACAGTGGAACCACTGCTTTGACAAGAAGGGTCTGAGGGACCAGGTGCTGAAATCATGCTGGGATGCTGCCGTGTCCTTTGTCTTCCACCAGCGCTCTCATGAGGAGCAGAAGGGGGTTGTCTAGTGTCTCATCCTGTACATATTCATATTTATTGACTGATTTTTTTTTTCTGAACTTTTATTTGTCAAAGATGAAAAAATAAAGAAAAATTGAGTGATTATGATTACACACAGTTTCTGTCCTCCTTTGCTGTATTCTTGTGGGACGTGGCGCACTAATAATTCATTGTACCAGTACTTGTCAAACTTTAGAATTAACCCATCACAGCAAATACTCCCCCCACAAATTCTAATCATAAGATGCTTTGGAAAAAATGCTATAATTGGACAAAAAAAGATTTTAAAAAAACACCCACTGGAATAAAAAAAATCATTTGTTCCGTATTCCATTTTACAGTGTTTAAAAAGTTAACTGTGATCAAAATCCTGAGGGGCAATCACTGCAATCAAGCCTAAAAATGTACCCTTTCCCTTCTCTATTTCCCTTTAATTTAAACTTACCCTAAATCTTTTTCAAATATAAATTCAGCATAATTTAATACACAACAAAAGCACAATCTGCTTTGCTGTATAGTAGGTTATATAGATAAAATGGGGCCAATGTTGTTATAGTTCATACAGTTATTGGCATAATTCACACTAAATAATCTACAATATTATAATATCAACAATAAATATGGTGGGATGTTTGAGATCTCTAAAAAATACGAATTGAAGTTGAAATAATGAAAGGCAGCAATAAGGAAAAAAGAATTCAGAAATATTTTTGGGACCACTAAATGTGCATATAAATCAAACACTGTTTCCGCCATGCAAAATGGGAACAAGTGATACACACGTAGAGAAAAACATTCCACGGGGCTGTATTATTATTATTATTATTATTATTATTATTATTATTATTATTATTTAACAATATTCAGATTGTAATTTATAGCATTTTAGCGCCTCCAGAATGTTTTAATCTAAAGTCTGCCTCTCGTCTTCAGGTAAAGTATCATTTGGAGTTCATACCAGGTGGCGGCGGTAGTGAGCTCCGTTGTCAACTAAAATCATAGAAGAAGAAATAGCAGCAGAAGAAGTCGATAATGGTTCAAATCAAGGTTTTGACATCAATAATGACATATTTGTGCTGATGGTGAACAATGTCTGATTCTATCGACAAAGTTGACGCAAGGAAAGAAAAAAGTCTAAAGCAAATTTGTTTCCAAGCTGTCAGGAAGCATTTCGTTGCCGTGGGAACTGCTTCTATTGTCGGTGAGTATGGAATGTATTAAATCAACGTCATTCGTAGGTAAACCGATATTGAAGCAAACATTCCTAGTTGGTAGTTTAGACTTAACATCTCCAATAATCCTTCATGGTTTTAGATCTTCCCACACATCTAATTAAGGATCTTCTCCCTCATCTGACTGTGTGCCAGCTGGATGAACTCCAGCCGGTCCTAAATCACAGAGGTAAGTGATAAAACTGGAGTTTTATCTACTTTGTAGAGGTTGTGATGTACGTTTTAATTTTTAATTTTCTCCTCTTTCAGGCATATCAACTTTGTCTGGATGGATTGGAGTCCTGTTGGACTTGTGTGGCCCTAATCATGTGAGTGGATCTTCTTAAAGCCAGGTCTCCACCAATGTATCAGTCCTGTGATTTATGTCTTGTACTTTATTTTAGGTCCTGGACTTGGCAACAGAAGAACAGGCCAAACACAAAGTCATGAAAATGCTCTTCAGCGCCGTATTCTATGGGTTCACAAACTGCTATATCAAAAAGAACATGTCAAATTTAAACACCCCGTCTTTTTTGAGGGTTGCAGCTAAACATCTCCGGAGATTTTCACTCTTGAGCATAAACAAGCCCCTTCAAGCACTAACTATGGAGAAACGGTCCTTTCTCAGCCACCTGGAGGAGTGGATCGACAGCGTTGTTGTCTCCCAGTGTGTTGCTCTCGTAAAGAAGGAGGCACAAACAGTTCTGTACATCCTTCATCGCTTGTTGGACCACGGGGTGGCTCGGAAGCTCACCATACATGTGCAGTGTCCTATAATCTTAGCGTGGCTCCTTCACGAGAGAGGAACCCGGCATCTGAATCCTCGACTGAAGAGTTTGATGAGCAGCCCAGAGACGTCCAGCGCTCACAACTCGGTTTACCGACCTCGGGGGAAGAGCAAGACCGTGGAGAACCAGGACCATCCAGCTGTTCCGTGCAAACTCCAAAAGTTGGATTCTGAGTCTTTGAAAGAGGAGCTGACGAAAAATGCAAACCTAACTCTGGATCGAGAGGTTCTCTGTCACATGTTCACCTCATGTGACGGTCCCTCAGCAGGGCCTTGTCCACGTGGACTCGTAGAGCATCTAGAGATCAGCCAGTGTCGGCCCGACTGTCTAACGGTGCTGACCGATGCTCTGCCCACGTTCTTCTGCCTCCGCTCTCTAAACCTGCACAGCTTTGGTAAGTTTTAATGATATCAACTATTTGTGATGCTGCCTCCTACACACACACACACACACACACATGCTAATGCTGAGTCGCTCTCTCCATTTTCTCTTTCCAGTGACCTTCACAGACACAGATGTGATGCACTTGGCCAGAGCTCTGAGGCAGCTGTATGAAAGCTCTCGCAGCTCCCTCACTGAGCTCAGCATCAGCGCTCTGCCACGTCCTGAGCTCATCGAGCACCTTTTGGCTGCGAGCCCGAACATCACATCCTTGCATGTGGAGATCCAGTCTGTGTGGGGCCTCCAGGACTCCTCATGCCACTACTGGACCCCTGAGTCAGGTGTGCTGAAGCTTTTATCAGCAGACAACAATGGATGTTTGAAGGAGTTACACTTTATTTGTAGCTGTTGCTCCTGAAGTTTAGAATAACTGTGGACTTTGCCCGTTCTCCCTGTGTCTGTGTAGGTTCTGTCTGGGTGCTCTGGCTCCCCCCACAGTCCAAACACATGCATTTAGGGAAGAGGTGGCTACTTTAATCTGGCCTTTAGGTGTGAACGGCTGTCTGTCTCTGTATGCTTGCCCTGTGGAGAGGTGGCGGACTGTCCAGGCCGTAGCCCACCATCCTCCCCGGGCCATAGCCCACCACCCTACTCAGGCTGTAGCCCACCATCCTCCCCAGGCCATAGCCCTCCTCTCGGTCACTTTACTTAACTAATGCAGTCAGACTGGTTGTTGGTAGAAGCTGTCAGTCGTCCAGGCCGTCGCAGAAATTTCCCACACATCCACTTTTTAGGCAGAATGTCTCCTGATTTTGCTTAATCAGAAATGTGTGAATTCAAAATCGGGAGACATTCTGGTAAAACGCACTGGTAAAATATAGTTTGGTGGCTTATTAAAATCGTGTGACCTCTTGCCTGAACCTTCTCCCAGCTCAGGTCCCTCTGGAGATGCTGACAGTTAAAGTTGGTGGCTTCCAAACCGATGTGCAGCTGATCACATCTGTGCTGCGGCGCGCTCCACATCTGTCTCACTTTCACCTGGCTGGGATGAGATTACCAACAGGCTCCTCTCAGAGCACCCTCCTCACCACTCTCTCAGGTACTGTCGAGGCTCCGCACCATCCTGGTGCACACGCGTCCCGCCTTGGGGACACCTCGCCTCCGTGCCATCTTTTTGATGGGATAATCATTTTTATTGATTGATTTTTAAAGGAGATTTTTCAGACCAGACTTTTTCCTCCTCGTAGAGTCAAACCGTGTCTTACGGCGTCTCATCCTGGAGGACATAAAGCTGTCAGATTGTCTCCCTCCCATCCTGAACCTGTTGGGTTGCTGCAGGTTGGAAGGTAAGAATGAATGAAGGTGTAGAGATGTTGTTGTTGGCCTTTAGTCCAGTTAGCTCGTGCCAGTTTCAGGCCTCCAGTCCAACCAAAACCATTAACAATGGGCTGATGATGATGTCAGCAACACTGTTAATCAATTGAGAGTGGATTATTGGAGATCGTGGACAGGTTCCTTTATGTTCCTCAGCTGGGCCTTTCATTTCCATGGAAACGGATTTTTGTTTCATGTTTCTGTCAGAGCTGCACTTTGCTGACTGCCGTCTTCTGGAGACCTGGAGCGACCGGGAAGAGGGTCTGAGGCAGCTGGTGGCAGCCCTGAAGTCGGTGCCTTCCCTGCACACAGTGGCTCTGCCTCAGAACAGACTGGGTAGGAGCCCTGACCCACATCACACCGTTCTTGGGGTGGCGTTGTGTGTTGCATTATTATTGTGTCCTGCTTCAGAGGCCGTTTGCAGTTTTAACCAGATTGTTGGATTTTAATCATTGATCTTTTGTCATTTATATGTCATCACCAGAGTGTAGGCAGGAATCTGAGCTTGAGGGCTGATCAAAATCCATTTGTTGTGTAGATGTGGGTTATTATGAGCCTGGTCCGGGTCCAGGATATGTCCTGGAGCTCCACTTTGCCTCTGGGCTCGGCTGTTAATACAGGTTTAAACCCTCTCAAGGTGTCACGGGTCTCTGGGGTGAGGATGGCTGGAGCTGCTGGACCTGGAATGTGTGTCATTAATCACCCGTCTGTCCCAACAGCCAAGCACGTGCACGTCCTGGCAGAGCTCTTCACCGGTCCCTCCCCAAGTTCAGTCAAGCGGCTCGACATCAGGTAAGAACCGCTGTGTCAGCACGACCGCCGTTTCCATCTCGCCAGCTTCACGTCGTCCTTTTGAGCGGCTGAACGAAACCATCAAACCTCAGAAATAAACTCTCATTTGAGCTGCAAACATGAACGTCTCCTCTCACTTTACACAAACGCTCAACATTTTGCGGTTAGACCGATTGTTTGCTTGTTTAAAGACACTTTAAGTCTTTTCTCTATTTTTTTTTTATAACAGCTCCAACTTCATCCAGCCTGCTGAGCTGCTGCAGTTTGCCAAGAGGCTGAAGACCCACCCTCCCCCACACCAGCTGACCCTTGACCTTAGGAAAAACCCTGGAGATCGAGACCCCAACACATGGACGGCTACACTGCAGATGCTTCGGTGCTTCTGTGTGGTGCTGGTGGAAGGATGGATATCCACCAACAGCATGGCGGACCACATCAGCAACATGTGAAGATCCTGTGTCTGGGAGAGGGGGCCTGGAGGGCCGGCCCCTGGCTCTGCTGAGGGTCTTCGTTACTGTTGAGCTACGCAGGGTTTTAAAGTGTGCACTCAACCTGATGGTTTTATTATGTTTTCTCTTTTAGAGAATGATTGGAAATGTCTCTGTCCACATGGACCTCATGGACCTGGTGTTTTAGTTGCTCTGAACCATTGGGGGGGTGTTCCTCGCTTCAGGACAGGGTTTAAAATTAAGACTGTGTGACTGCTGCTTTGACATTTGAATCATTTATTAAACCATCGTTTGTTACACTTGGAGTCTTAGCTTGAACAGAGCGTGAAGGACAGTTGAGATACAACCCAGAACAAACCCTGGAGGTCCGGAGCAGCTTTACTGCTGCTTTCCAACACCTTCAATGTCATTTCAGTACGACCGGAACCAGCAGCTCTTTACTAGTAGGAACCAAGTAGAAAAGAAAGTTAAAAGGTATTTTGTTATTGGCCTTTTTAAAGCTAACGGACGTATGACTGTCTGCTTCCTCGTCTTTACCATGTGTATGTTGGCAGATTCCAGCTGAGGATGAGGACGTGTCTGCAGGTTAAACCACCGCTTGGTTGTAGCTACAGTCGTAAACACTGACGCCCATCCGTTCACCCTAAACTCGTCTCCAAGGCTTCAGTTGCATGTACGTTTGAAAAGATCGTCCATATTCAGTCTCCACAAAGGGTTGTCAGGACACAAAAGTCGCGATATTGTGAGCGACTGTTCACAGTTTAGCTGGTTGGACTACAGACGCAGCGGTCTGGGCAGCACAGGCTGCGTGGACTGTTGTCCTACAGCAGCAACACCTGACGGCAGTATCAAACGGACGGAGCTGAGAGGACCGTTGGTGTCCAACGGGAAGCAGACGTCACTTAAAGGATTTCAGGGTATGTTCTATCGGGGTTTGGAGTGATCATAGATCAAATAACTTCAGGAGGATGAATCGGAACATTCTGGAACTTGGATTGTTGTTGGGAACTATGAATTGTGTTAAATAAAATTGGCCTCATCATTCAGTTCCACAGCAAAACAATCAGTTTCCTTTAGGACGTAACATTTTCCTGTGTTGCTTGTCAGTATTTTACAGTGTGAACAGCGTGACGTTCAATGTCTTCACATAAGACGAACGTTGACACAAAGTGTTGTCAGGTTCTGCGCGGTGCAAATCACATCTTTATCCTTTCAAATGAATCAAGTGGGCACATCGAGATTCACAGTCGTACATCAACACAAACACTATGAGCTCGACCAGACGGAAAAATCACACTTCCATAAAGTCGGACACAAGCATATGTCCCAACAAAAACAGACATAAAATACACATCTCCAAGGCATTAAGGAAAACCTCTTAAATAAATAGAATTAAATTAAATTATATAAAAAAAGAATGGGTTAAAAATATAAATTCTGCTGATACAGAAAAGATCTGACTAAATGTCACACAACAGTCGTAGACGGTGACGGAGACAGACGCTAAAAATGTCCGTAAGGGCTCAGTGTTCGGCCAGACCAGGTGCAAAAACGGTGCGAGAATATTCTTAAAGGCATACCTACAAGTACGAGCATGCTGTGCCATATGAAGCTTAATGGGCGGGGTGGGGGTGGTGGTGGTGGTGGTGGGGGGGGGTCACAGATAAAATAACTGATGGGGGCAAACAAGGTTGCAAATGGAAAGAAATGAGCAACACGCCTCAAACACGCTCAGCCTTTTTGGTTAACCACTGTGGAAACTGGTACCTGATACTGGGTCCAAATAGGCTGAGGTGGTGACAGGAAGTGACACAAAACTGTGCTGATCCTAACTGGGCCGCCCGGCTCGTGGTCCCACCACCTGCAACCAGGTAAGGAAGCAGAATCCAGGTAGGGAAAGCAGGAAAAGGCACAGTCTGACCCAGGGCCACCCACACCACCGGGACCGTGTCACTGACCACACACACCCACACACACACACACACCCAATGCCTAGTAAACATTACACTCTGGCTGTGTTGATGACTGTATCTGAACGGACTGTAGGCTGTTTTTGACAGAACCTCTGATTTCTGTCACCTGAGGCTGGATCCAAAGATGGACGACAAACAACCATCCGTGCCGTTACTGCTGCTCTGGCGGAAGCAGGTGTAAAACCAGGTGTTTCTTTATTCAGTGGTCGTTGTAAAAGAACGTCTAAAGTTCTTCACTTAGGGATTCAAGTAATAACAAGCAGAATCCAAATCAGATTCAGAAGATAAGTGATTTTCAGCCTTGGAGAAACTGTCCTGGCCTCGCTGTGACCCCGTAGACTGGGAGGTGAATCCAGTCTTGTGGTTGCACTGGTGTCGTTTGGAGCCAGGGGTGATTGGGTGGAGCTGTGAGCCTTTAAATACCCTCTAAAGTGCAAGCAAAGTATGTTAATTACGCTGAAGAAACCCTGAACATGTAGGCATGAGGAGCCATCTGGACGCAAACATTGTCTACTTTTGAGTTTTCACCTAAATCCAATCAAAATTTTGGGGGGAGGGGTCAGCCAACTGGGACCTGGACCAGATGTTATGGCTCATATTGGACTTCAGGAGAAACTCCATCAGTTTAAGAAGAGAAAACGGTTAACATGAAGACACGTCTCAATGTCCTGTAATGTTTAGTGTTGAGTTGGACAACATGGACAGAAGCAGCTGTTGTTCAGCGGAGTGAACCCGTATCAGGGTTCATCCGAACCACGAAGAGCAGCGGATACTTCTGTGCAACAACCCGACGAGTGACGCGAGTTGTGTGTGAAGTGACGTTGAACCACCCTACAGGACAGAATGAGGACGAAGTCAGTCGATATGATCCTAGACTGGGTCTCTTTCCGGGGGGGTTGAGAAGCAGGTGACACATGAACAGGTGAGGAAAATGTCCTGCTTCGAACAGTGATCGTGGTGAGGGAGGAAAGGTAGAGATGTGCAGAGCTCCCGGACTCATGTCGCAGAACAAAGGTGGCGAGCTGATGATATGAGGTGGCGCCCTCAGTGACCCCGGTGACCCCAGCTGTCTGACTGTAGCAGTGCCTCAGCACCGGGCTGCTGACACAAAACACCGGGTGCACCGAGCAGCATCGGACCTTCAGCACAGTTTGAGGTGTAAGGAAGCAGAATGTTTATGAGGAGCGGCGGCGGCGGCGGCGGCGGCGTGGACCCCGGCAGGTGGCAGTGTGGACCCTCCCCGCTGTCTGATGACAACAGCAGAAACAAGCGGGATGTCTGACGCAGAGGCAGCGGTCGGCTCAGGGCTAGTTCACGTGATCAACCCGCCCAATCACCGCTAAGTTTGGCGCCACGCCTCCTACGGGAATCCCTTACGAATTCCAGCAGAACGCGTATGATGTATTAACGGTTAATGGCTGAGTCCATCAATTCCTGAGTATGGACACGTCAGGGGTGTCCCGCTGTCAAAAGCAACCGTCGGTCTTTTCTGTCCCAGGTGTTCCTGGAAAACATTGTTCTACAGCTATAAGTCGACTGACGTACGTTGGCAGGATTTAAATACACTCGGCAACAGTAAACAGCACTTGACGCCACGATGGACGAGCGGACCAGCTGTCCCCACGTCTCATTGTCCTGGACTGCAGCAGTTTGTTCCCCAACGTCCCTGATGCAGAACAGGGAGGACACGTCACGCTCCGATACCTCTGATCTTCTATTTTCTTGTTTCGTTTGAGTAACTACAAAGTTGGTGTCCATATCAGGAATTCATGGGACTCGCAGCCAATCAGAGCAGAGCTGTGCGATACCGGACTCTGATGTATGTGAAGGCACATACAGAACTTCATGTTCAGCTCAGGACTCCACCGACACCACGGAGGGACGTGGGCTCTCTTATGAAACCGCGTGGAGTCGTCCTACAACTCAAAAGGTGAAGTGGGAAAGTGAAGTTTATGGTAGTTCCCCAAAAGAGAATGAGCAGAAGAGCAACGTATTCGCTGAGCAGTAAAAGTAGATGAGGTCTGAGCTGCAGGTAGAAGGTGGAGGTCATGGCAGAGGTCAAAAGGAAATGAATGGAGGCTAAATGTACACAAGAGCGTGGCGGAGACGTTGGGTTATAGAATTCCATCCATGAAGCTGGTGTCCAGCCGCTGGATGAGCACCCGGATGAAGGACATCTCCTTGCGGGTGTTCTCAAAGATCACCCTGGGGTCGTCCGATTGGCAGCGCAGACAGTTGGGAGCCATGACCATCGCCAGGTTGTTGACATCCATCTTGGTGATGGTGACGTTGGCAGGCTGAGCGAAGACCTGCACACAGCAGAGACACGAGCCTGTCAAACCGCTCGGCCATGGCAGGAACGCTGATCGTTTCTCTCCTTCCTCAAGCAGCAGCTCAACCTGGAGGGTGATGGAGTGAAATGTTCCTGTGTGTGTGTGTGTTACCTGGAGGAAGCGGATGAGGTAGCAGAGCACCAGTTTGTTGATGTGGGGCAGACCCAGGACCACGTTCACGGCCGCCTCTGGGTTGTCGTAATGGTCAATGCACTCGTTGTAGAACTCGTGAGGGATCAGCGGCTCCTCCAGCTCCCTGTACCAGAGCTTCAGCAGAGACGCTGGGGACCGACACAGCAACATGACATGACACTAATCAGTGTGTGTGTGTGTGTGTGTGTGTGTGTGTTGGGTTATTATATGTTGTTGGTTTTTACAAAAACAGCCACCTTGTGAAGACCTTCAAGCAGAAGTGTTGGTGCTGAAGGCCCCACATCCAACAACTGAACACGTTTGAAGCTGTGAGTGTGTGTGTGTGTTCTTGTAATTGCTACATACTAAGTACAAAAAGAGAAATTCTTCTAGAAAAATGAGAACATTTTTTGGGAGTGTGGACATTTTGGATGGTCCTTACAGCTTCATTGGACTGTTTGAGGTTTTCTGTTTGAGGTGAGAACTGGGTCAGAGGTCTGGTTGGGATGTTGGGGTCACGACCTGGCTGATGGAATAAGCCTGTAAGGTCCTCACCAAGATAGAAGGACAAGGATGCGCGTGTGTGTGTACCTGGAATGTGTGGATCCTCCAGTCCTGTGGGGATCTTCCATTGATCCACTTGCAGCTTAAGAGCGTTGACTTCATCGATGTCTCCAGGAACCCTGGAGGCAGAAGAGAAGACTTCAGACTTCCTGTCTTTCATTCAATCTGATTTATGCAAAATGAAACCAAAAGCTCCTCTCCTCTCCTCTCCTCTCCTCTCCTCTTCACTACTCTCCTTCCCCCTCCTCTCCTGTCCCCTCCCCCTCTCATCCTCCCTCTCTCCACTCCTCTCCTCCTCCCCTACTCTCCTCTCCTCTCCCCCTCTCCACTCCTCCCTTCCTCTCCTCTCCCCCCTCCTGTCTCCTCACCTCTCCCAACTCCTCTCCTCTCCCTCTCCTCCCCCCTTCTCTTGTCTCCTCTCCCCTCCTCCTATCCTCTTCCTCTATTCTCCTCCCACCTCTTCCCTCTCCCTCCCTCCTCTCCTCACCCCTCCTCCACCTCTCCCCACTCCTCTTGTCTCCTCTCCCCTCCCCCTCTTGTCTCCTCCTCCCCTCCTCCCCCTCTCCTCCTTCCCTCTCCTCTCCTCACCCCTCCTCCCCCTCTCCCCTCCCCGTCTTGTCTCCTCCTCCCCTCCTCCCCCTCTCCTCCTTCCCTCTCCTCTCCTCACCCCTCACCCCTCCTCCCCCTCTCCCCTCCCCCTCTTGTCTCCTCCTCCCCTCCTCCCCCTCTCCTCCTTCCCTCTCCTCTCCTCACCCCTCACCCCTCCTCCCCCTCTCCCCTCCCCTCCCCGTCTTGTCTCCTCCTCCCCTCCTCCCCCTCTCCTCCCCTCCTCTCCCTTCCTCTGAGGTTTATTGAGGTTTATGAGGTTTATTTCTACACAAATCCATGGACACATTCCACTGATTCTTCGTTCCTAAATCTGTGATTTTACACTTTTCACTTTGCAGATGCAGAACTCAGACATTTATGCAAATTTGTCCACAGATCAACGAGTCAGAATCAACACTTTTTACAGCAAGCTCTTCTTTCTCTATATACTTATATACTATTTCTACTCTCGAGACATCTAACATCAATAAAACCGTGCTCCTGAACGCTCTAAAGCCTTCTCTTAAAGTGTCCCCCTCACCTGAAGATCCCCTCTGTTTGGTCACCATTGAGACCTAGAACCTCCTCAGAGAGACGGGTCTGCACCCAGGGCAGCTGCCTGTCGGGGTAGCGGTCGTTCTGCAGAGCCATGACCTCCTCTAAAGACGAGCCAAACATCGAGGGGCTGAAAACGGCATTCTTGGCATGCTTGATCTCTTCGAGACAGGGTTTCTGCAGCCCCTGAGGACAAAGAGACACAGAGGAGCTCATGTTAATGCATCAGGCCAAAGGAAGGGCAGCGCAGGGTGAGACACATCCACAGGAACCAGTTCATTCAGTTTACCGTAGATGAGCGAAGAGGAGGCTACGAGCTGACAAATGGTTGTTGTCCGAGGTCCAGATATATTACGCCATTACACACAACACTGGCTCAAAGCCAATGCTACCGTACACACACAAAAAACAAGCAGCTTATCTTTTTTCAAAGGACCATATTGAGCCTATTTTCTATTATTTAGTTTATATTCATTATCAAATTTAGTTGGCGGTGGGGGAAGGGGGGGGGTGCTGGAGCCCATCCCAGCAGTCACTACTCCCTGGACACATCCTGTTCCAGGATACACACCTCATTCCCACACCCTAGCTCATAGAGGGACAATCTAAGGTTTCTAATCAATGAAATGTTCATGTTTTGGACACAGTACACCTGAAAATTCTGAGCAGTAAGACAAGCTACTAGGCTAACGAGACGGTGTTGTTTACTGTTTGCAACCTTAGATCCTACTAGGGTACTGCTAATGATGCTCATTATTCTGCTGGATTTGCTCAAGGGTGCTCCTCGCTGAGCTAACTGCAGACACTTGGCGTTTGGTAGCTGGGTGCAATTAGCACACATTCTGCTGCACATCCAGCTGTGTCTTTTGTCGTCGTCCCCCCGCCCGATGAACCCTCAGTATCAGGGAAGATCTCAAAATGTCTCTCCAACACATCTGCATGGATGCAGGACCTCCACCTCCATCTTAACCTTGGTAAAACAGAGCTCCTGGTTCTCCTGGCCAACTAATCCATTTATCACAACACTGACCTTCTGGTCTTCTGGTCTCTGGGTCCTACCAAGGCTGTTGAAATCTTGGGAGTCCTGATTGATGATCAACTGACTTTTTCCTGATTGTGTTGTCTCAGTCTCTCGATCAGGCCGCCTTGTCTTATTCAACAGCAGAAGAATCAGGCTGTTCCTAACCCAGCATGCCCAGAGCTGCTGGTACAAGCCATGGTGATCTCCTGCATTGACTACTGCAAAGTCCTTGTCAGGGGTGGGCCGGTGTGTGTGGGGAAGCTGCTTCAGATGGTCCAGAATGCTATGGTGCACCTGGTCTTCAACCAGCTGAAGTGAGTCCACACCACCCCACTGCTGACGGAGATCCACCTGCTGCCTGTAGCCGTTTACATTAAGGTCAAGTCACTTGTGCTGACCTCCAGAGCAAATCTGCTCCCTCTTACTTGAACAGTCTTGTTGGAGCCCTTCTACCCCTCGACTCCTCACATGATCATCACCTGGAAAAGCCGTCTGTTGAGGCAAACAGTCCAGACAATGGTCGCAGCTTTCTTCCCCTGATGGGGGAACGACCTCCAGAGCTCTTCCAGAGCAGGAGCAACCTTCTTTACCTTAAAAAAGCTCTTGAAGACACAGGTCTTCTGGGAGGTTCTGCACTCCTAACGGCACTTATCGTTCTCCTCCTCTCTTCACTCTCCTCCTCTCCCCTTTTCATATCCCTCTTTCCTCCCTCTCCACAGCTCAGCTTAGTTAGTAGCACTTGTACCAGGTAGTTTGAAGCTAGTATTTTATACAAATTGGTCTCAACTCCATTGCGGCGTGATTGTGTCTCTCACTGTAAGTCACGGTGGACAAAGGTGTCTGATAAATGACTAAATTGCAATGTAAAATGTAAGATCTCTCACCTTCTTGGCTCCAGTCAGAGCAGCTTTTGTGAGTTTCCGGTTGCAGTACTTAGCATAAGTGCTGATGGCCACTCCTGAAGCAACAGACAAAAAGAGGAATATTTACAACATACACTCCATTACATTTGTTAGGTGGATGAGAATGTAAATGTATTTATTCAATATACTGAAAGGGTCCTGAGATTAATATCTTACTTCCATATTATTATTATTATTGTTGTTGTTATATAGTGAGTGTGTTCCAACTATAAGGGATCCCACTCCTCAGTGTCTTTGGGAAGGTCTGTGCTGGAGAACTGGAAAGGAGAGTCCGACTTTTAGATGAACCTTGGATTCATGAGCAGTGATGTGGTTTTCTTCCTGCTTGTGGAACAGTGAACCATCTCTTCACCCTAGCTAGGATGGGGGAAGAGTCATCTCCTGTCACTCCTGATTCTGTTCACTAAGTAGTGAAGCAGTATGGACAGATTTTTAGGAGCAGATGGGCAGGGGGGTGCTTAGAGGCCTCAGGGCTGTATCTGCTTTTTGTGAATATTTCCTCCTTTTACCTCTTCAATCACTGACCTCCAGCTCTTGCTAAGACTGTTAGAAAAAGACCTGCAAAGAACATATGGAAAGCATGGCAAAGGGCAGATCCGAGAGTAAATGAGGTATGGATTTTCTTATCTTGAAGATGAAGGCGGACAACAACCTCGGTGTGTTTTGTGCAGCGAGGTGCTGGCACATTAAAGCATGAAGCTTTAATCCGCAGCACATAAACTAAAAACTACACCTCTGTCAAATGACACAATAAGTAGGAGAATTGAAGACATGTTAGAAGACATCAAACAACGGACCCCAGCTCACATTAAGCCAAGTGGTCATTTTGCTTTACAAATGGATGAATCTACTGACATAACAACCAAAGCAGTTTTACTTGTTTACGTGAGACATGTGTGCGACGGGGACTTACAGGAACAACTTCTCTGCACAAAGAGCTCCTTACTACTACGACTGCAGAAGACATTTTCAGCTCTGTGGACATGTATTTGAGTTCAGTGGGCCTAAGCTGGGACATCGTCGGTATCACAACTGATGCTGTGCTACAACAGGAAAAAAACTCAGGCGTCCTGAGGAGAAGACTTGAAAAAGCTCCAAATGCAACATGGAACCATTGGGTCTCATTCATGAAACGTTAGTAAATTTGCAAACAGATTTACACGTAAAAACCTTCTCCACTATAAACCTACCCTGGATTCAGGATTCAGTGTTTTGGCTCTAAAGGACACTGGATCAAACCAGTGATCATTCTACTACCTTCTCCTCTGTTTCAAGTGATGATACGCTGAAGGACGAAGACAGCCATTTGTGAAAAAAAACCATCTGAGACTGAAAGTGTTCTAATAATAAAGTAGAAATGAAGAGTTGAACCATCTTGAACCATCACCATAAACTGTCAAAACTGGAAGAGAGACTCTTCTACGTATGAATGTTCTGTGGATCTATTAACCTATGTTTTCACCTTTGGTGTCATTGAGAGGGTCCATGTGTCGGCAGATGTATCCCTCCAAGTAGTTATGAAAGCGAGGTGTGGGGGGGAAGAAGTCCAGACAGATGGCCATCAGCTCCCAGCCTCGTTCCAGGCTGTCGTAACGGAAATTCTCTGTAGTTTGACGACATAGTTGAATATAAAGCTCGTCACGCAGACCTTGGTTACTCCACCCACGTACCACTACCTATCAAGCATATAGAGTAGGTCAGTCAATGAGGTCATCGTTTGGTGCTGCAGAACAAGGTGGAATCTTACACACATGTCAATCAATCATGTTACATATTGCCAGTTTTACCCTGCTTTACCCTGCTGTGGCCTGGTGCTCAGGGTATTCTTGAAAGGAAACACATGTACGTCCACACAACGTTATTGTTTCCAGAATTTTGAAGCTTTAACAGAATTATACATTTCATCTCAACAAGCCGCAAGAATATCAAAGTGTTTTGATAATAAACAACCAATTAATGAATTCTCACATTTTTCATAAATACAGGATTCCTCTATGTAAAGGATAAAGGACCCCACATTTAGTCCAATTTAACACACAGGCATGGTTGGAGAATGGTTACTCAGCCTTCAGGAGGAGGTTTGCCCTCTTTAAACAACTGCCCACACTGGCTCAACCCCATATATACATAATCTCCGGCTTATTGTCAACAGGAAGAGAGACACAAACCCAACAGTACAGACAAAATCAGCTTCTCTAACAACTCAGCAGTGCCTCAGGGCCCGCTGCGGAGCCATTTAAATCCAACCAAATATTGATTATGTACAGGAACTTTTCAGAAGGAAGACATCTCTATTCATTTTCATTTTTCAAATTAGTCTTGTGAAATATTCTAATTTTCTGACGTGCTGAATTTTAGGCTTGGGCATGTCAGTGAGCCATAATCACAATATAACATGAAAACATTTGAAATATTACACTTTATATCTTATATTTCTTTCCCTCCAGAAGAACATGTTTTGAGATTTTTGCAGCCTTGACTGTGTGAAAATTTTGGGAACATAAATAGTGTGATATGATTTGATACTCCACAGAAAGTACTGGAAATATTCCAGTTCTCATCTCACAAAACATTCCCAAGTCAAAACATTCCCGAGTCAAAACAATCCTTTAGCCTCATGAAATAAAGACGACGTTCTGCTACAACTTCTACACATAAATAGATTCAATCAAATGGAATTCATGTTTCCGCTTTTAAAACAGCAACTGAAAGCAGATATCTGCTAAAATCAGTGTTTTCCACAATAATTTGTATTGTATGAAACCTGCAGACATGTTTAGTGGCCTGCTGACATCACAAAGACATGCTGATGGTGCTCGAGGCTCTTGGTTGCTACTGGTCACTAGCTGCAGTGGTGAAGTGCTGCAGAGGTCACGCTCACTGTTATACAACAAGTAGGGGTCATAATTACGTCGCTTTCAAGGGTTTCCATGGCAACAGGGAAAAGGGTTCTTTTGTGTGAAGTAAACAGGCAACATTTTACATGAAAGTGGAAAAATGAGAGAAACAACACTTTTTGAGATGGAAGTCATAAAAAAGTAGTGGGAAAAAAGAAAATTGCACTGATTTATATTTGTTTTGTTTTGGGTTAGGGTTAGGGTTAGATTCTGTAAAGAGCCTTGAGATGGATGGATGGATGGATGGATGGATGGATGGATGGATGGATGGATGGATGGATGGATGGATGGATGGATGGATGCATGGATGGATGATAGATGGATGGGTGGATGATGGATGGATGGATGGATGCATGCATGGATGGATGATAGATGAATGGGTGGATGACGGATGAATGGATGGATGGATGGATGCATGCATGGATGGATGATAGATGAATGGGTGGATGATGGATGAATGGATGGATAATGGGTGGGTGGGTGGATGGATGATGGATGGATGGATGGATGGGTGGGAGGATGGATGGATGGATGGGTGGATGATGGATGAATGGAGGGATGGATGGGTGGGTGGATGAATGGATGATGGATGGATGGATGGATGATGGATGGATGGATGGATGATGGATGGGTGGATGGATGGATGAAAGGGTGGATGGATGGATGGATGGATGGATGAAAGGGTGGATGGATGGATGGATGGATGGCTGGATGGATGCATGCATGGATGGATGATAGATGAATGGGTGGATGATGGATGAATGGATGGATAATGGGTGGGTGGGTGGATGGATGAATGGATGATGGATGGATGGATGGGTGGGTGGATGGATGGATGATGGATGGATGGGTGGGAGGATGGATGGATGGATGGGTGGATGATGGATGAATGGAGGGATGGATGGGTGGGTGGGTGGATGAATGGATGATGGATGGATAATGGGTGGGTGGGTGGATGGATGGATGGATGGATGGATGGATGGATGGATGGATGGATGGATGGAAAGATGGATGGATGGATGGGTGGATGATGGATGAATGGAGGGATGGATGGGTGGGTGGGTGGATGAATGGATGATGGATGGATGAATGGATGGATGGGTGGGCGGATGGATGGATGGATGGATGGATGGATGGATGGATGGATGGATGGATGGGTGGATGGATGGATGGATGGATGGGTGGATGGATGGATGGATGGATGGGTGGATGGATGGATGGATGGATGGATGGATGGATGGATGGATGGATGATGGATGGATGGATGGATGATGGATGGATGGATGGATGGATGGGTGGGTGGATGGATGGATGATGGATGGATGGATGGATGGATGGGTGGATGGATGGATGGATGGATGGATGGATGGGTGGGTGGGTGGGTGGGTGGATGGATGGATGGATGGATGGATGGATGGATGGATGGTGGATGGATGGATGGATGGATGGATGGATGGATGGATGGATGGATGGATGGATGGGTGGATGGGTGGATGGATGGATGGGTGGATGGATGGATGGATGGATGGATGGGTGGATGGGTGGATGGATGGATGGATGGATGGGTGGAGGTCCACTACCGTTCCAGTAACAGCTGCCGACACCAACCTGATACAATCATGCTCAGAGGTGAACACACAGCCTGTGTGGTGTGTGGTGTGCTGTGAAAGTGTGCCGACAGTGGGAAACACAGACCTCTAGAGCCACAGAGAGGGGGTCAGCCTTGGAGCGGCGGTCCCCCATGTAGGTCTGCACGAGCTTGAAGATCTCCACTGCTTCCCTCTTTACTGTGCGATCTGTGGTGACGATCATGGGCTTCTTGATGGGCTCACTGCTCCAGGCCAGCATGTTGGCTATGGACACCTTCCTTCTGAACAAACCCTGGAACATTACAGTTGGAAAAAAGCTTTGCATTTGTCACAGCTGTAGAAATAGAATTTCCAGTTACGCCAGAAGGTGACAGTAGCTTTAATAAGTGCCTCCGACAGGTTGAGAGATTTGAGATGGAGTTTCATGGGAAATCTTTCACCTCACACGGGTGTGAATACGTTCATGCAAGGAGTTACTCAGGTGTGAAGTATGTTGAGATGCTGAGGTCTAATGTTTTCTTTCTGCCAGGATTGTCACCATTCAACAAGCAGAAAGTGACGGTGGCCGTTACCTGTGTGTGTTTATTGAAGTGCTTGGAGGCCCAGTTCTCTATGTCCGTTTCTGAAGAGGGTTTTCTGAGGGTGAATTCCGGGAAAATCCCACAGCTGGCGCTGGGCATCATGTTTCGGGCATTTCGACTTGCTGTAAACTGAGCACAGGCTCCAAGGTCCTCTGACTGGATAGTAATAAAGACAAAACATTCACACGTATCTTTGTTTCAGGTGTGTGCGTGATATCTATATATAGTTTATTTCTAATTTATTTTCATTATATCCTCCCCCAGACACTGATTGCACCAGTCCAAACATAATAGCTAACCTGTATTTTCAAACATTAATCTTTTCTTTTTAGCTTTCTTCTTCTTTTTTTTTCATTACTCATCATTTCTTCCATTTTAACTATCATTTCTGTGATGATGTGATATATCATAGGACATTGTTGCTTGAACTTCAGAGTTGAACATTCAGGGTCGTATAAGCTGGAACAGAAGCATAATTAAAATGCTATTCTATTCTATTTTTAGCTTTTAGGCGTCTGGCTTTGAACCGCCATCAGCATCATTCATCAGTGCCACCATGACCGCAGTGCTATTAAGCTCTGTCCATAGTTCCTGTCTGAGCTGGCGTCGGTGCAGTACCTGTGAGGGGTGAAGGTAGGGCTCGGGGGAGGCCAGGTTGGTCTGCACGGACAGACTTTTTTCCAGCAGGGCCTGAGGAAAACCTAGCCGATCAAATGTGTTTCTCTTCCAGTGGTGGCCATCGCCCTGTGCCAAAGCCTCGTCTTCACTGAACGCCCTCACCACTGGTCCCGGTAAGGGCAGAGGGAGAGCCCCATCGCTCTCATAGCCATCTTTTGAGCTGCCACTCTGGGTGCCCCCTCCCTGGCCTGAGTCCCAACTGCTCCTCTGCTTCATCACCTGTTGGGCCTCCCATGCCAGCCTGGCGTGGGCTTGCATTGCCTCAGATGCAGTGCCAGCCAGCTCCCCCTCCAGCCCACCACAACGCGCCAGCTCTTGGGGAAGGGAGGGTTTGCGGCTCTTTCGTTTGCGATTGCCTCCTGGAGAAAAAGTCCCAGGACCTCCTGTACAGGAGGCAGAAAGTGAATGACTATGAGCGGAAGTGTAGGATACACTGTCTTCATAAAGCAACTTCTGGCCACCTTCTCCAGCATCTCCACTGTAATCCAGCAGTAGGCGAGGGTCCCTAATAAGAGACTGGCTGTGTTGCAGAGTGAAGGACCCCCCGTACGAGCCGCCATAGCTTCCTGACGTCCCATAACGAAGCAGACGGTCTGCAGTCTTGAAGCGAGGGCTGGAAGATGACTGCTCCACGTAAACCAGCTGCTTCACATACTCCTTTCCCACAGGACTGTACTCCAGACTCTGTGTTTTCTCTGGGCACTTCTGCCGGGTCAGAACCAGCTGGCCGTATGGTGACTGGCCCTGTTTGGGGGAGTGGTAGAGGGGGATGGGGGACTTGCTAGCGGATGACTTACCAGTACCATATAGTGGGGAAGATTCTGAGAGATGCATGTCAGTTGGAGGCTCCTCATAGATGGGGGGGGACTGATAGTCTGATGGGGGCTCCTCATACAGTGGAGGTTCATAGGCATAGCGTGGTGAGGAAGGCTGGGAGTCGGCTGAGGAGCGGCGTTGAGTACCAGTGACGCCCAACTCAGCACGCTTCAGAAAAGGAGACTGGCGACGCTCAGAATAAATAACTTGGGAACTCTCGGGGTCTGAAGGGGGATTTCCTCCAGAGGAACGTCGAGTTCGGGAGGTGGCGGTCCCAACAGGTGGAGGGCCAGGAGTCGGTGCATCACAAGGAGAGTAGCCGTTTCCCTGATGGGCCAAAAAGCTGGGCTCCCTGTCTGTAACCTTGATCAACATCCGCTCCTTCATACCAGTGTTCCATCTAAAGGGAGAAGTCCTGACAGAAGGAAAAGAAGAAGATTTCGTTAGGAGCCAGTGAAACAGATGATACTTTTTATTTTCTCACGATAATCAGCATCTTTGGAGAATGATCTCCGTCCTTCGAATGAATGATTTAATAAGAGGACAAATCACCAATTAAAGCTGGAAAAAAATGAATTTAATGGATATATGCTCTGTAGAGACAATACTGTATTTATGTGACACTATGGTCTAAAACTAGAGGATCGACCTAACAAATCCATCAACACTGATGGAAACAAAGAGCTCAGATAAAGCATTGCATTCTGGATAATGTAGTCCTGCTCCACCAATCATCACATTATAAACATGGTCGTGACCTGCCGGGGCATCAAACAACAAAATAACAATAAAATAGTTCCTGAAAAGCCTTCCCTTCTTTTTAAAATGCATCTGTGTGTTTTAATCATTGACAAATGTGAGAAGGGGAAAAACACAGCTTCATTCATTCCTTCATGTTCACTCATTCATTCCTATAAGTGTGTAGTCTCATAATTTACTTGTTTGTCAAACACAAGGAGGAGGAACTTGAAGAAGGGTGAAGGACAGAGGAAAAAGAGGCAAATGGAGCAAGAAGGAGAGAAGTGTGACATCGATTGCAACACTGGACTCCATCCAAACACTCCACACATCAGTGGCCAGGGCCAGCGCTCAATGGGACCACTGTCGGCGCTGTTTGTGAACTGGCAGATGCTCCGAGACGAGTGTGTGAAAGAGGAGAAAACAAAGCGGGTGGGATTAAGCATTAGGAGGGTCCTGGCGTTTACCGCAGCTTCCTCCCAACTCTGTCCCACTTTCGTCCTTCGGTCCATTCACCTCCGTGCTAAATAGCATGTCTTTCTTCACTGCCCATTCTCCCTCCTCCTCAACTGTTGCTCACCTTTTCCCTGTTCTGCATTTGCGCACCCTCATTGTTATTTTTATGTTTCTAAGATCCCCACAAGCCTGCTTTGTTTTTCTACTCTGCAAATTGTGCAGAATCCTGAAATTCACATTAAAAAACTGTATAATGGCACCCCTCATCCATGCGAGTTCAGTTTTTTAAGTTACCGAATGGCTTTAATCACTTCCTTTATTCGATGCATGAACATCCCCACACACACGGGCGATGTGTGTGTAGATGTCACCGGAGGGACCGCCTATAACAGCATGAACTGTGGTTTTAAATCTGTCAGCAACACATGGGTTTGGTGCACCTGAGTCCTTGAAAGGGCCAAATACATTTGGGATCATACAGTCTTAAGTGGGCAGAGTGCACGCTGGCAGCTGAACCCCTTCCCACTCAGCAACAGAGCTGATCTCAGAGGGATGAATCCTCCTTCCAGGACCAGGGGGAGCAGGTGTGTCCACACCACAAACTCCACAACAGGGTTTTCCTTACATGAATCTGCTTCACTCAGCGGAACGTTGGCTCTTCATACGCACAACAGTCTCCAACTACTGAGTCCACAAACACGCTACCAGAGTAGGGCAGGTCCCGGGATCACGTAAGGCACTCAACACAGAGGTGATGTTGTTCATGGACTAACTGTGTAGAGAGCAGTCAGCCGTCTTTTATAGATTCTTTACATTTTCGTTTTTTTTCATTGGCAATTTTTTAAATCGTTTTAATTTCTTCTATTTTCTTGGCAAGCTATTCCTGCGCTAAATCAATGTCTATGTAGATTGTAGTCCAACCTCGCAGCCAGTCAGAACATTTATTTAATTTCACTCAAAAACAGCCAAGAATTCCAAACCGCAGCATATAATAATCAGATTATATCAAATGGCTTTACAAATCCTCTATGTGTGTGTGTGTGTGTGTGTGGGTGTGTGTGTGTGTGTGTGTGTGTGAGTCCTACTGCTGCTGGGAAACCAAATTGAATAAAATGAGGAAGCCAGTAAGAGGGAAGGAGAGAGAAGACAGACCTTAAACAGCAAGAGAGATCAAATGTGGATGGGAGGTTAATTTTTAAGCTCGATTTTTCATTTTATAGAAGAGATGAGATAAATGTATTTCTGTAACATTTGTCTAATCCGATTTTTAAGTCTTTACTCGTTCACACTCATTCGTGAACTCGTGGCAGAGACGACCTCAGTGTGTCACCTGATCATCCTTCACAGTTTTTGGGCGTCGGGTCTTTGCTCAAAGGCACTTTGACGTGTAGACCAGATAGATCGAACCAACAACTCTACCGCGCGGTTCGGAAATGTCCACGACACCTGTTTGATAAACCAGTGGAGCCTGGTCAAGTCAGCAATCAGAAAACGGAGATGTGGGCCCACCTGTCTGCCTCCTCTCTGTTGGACTGTTTTTCAGAAAGTTCCTGATCAAGAGAAGATGAGGTGCTTCCCTCTCGACTGACCCCACTGTTACGTCCCGGGCTGTTGTCAGCCGATGCTCTGCTCCCTCCTGCTCCCCCTGCAGCTCGGGCGTTAGAGGTATCGGCGTGTTGTTTCAGGGTCTGCAGCTTAGCCAGGGGGATGATGTCACAGCCCTGGGGCCGGTGCCACACCGTGCGCTGGGAGGAAGCATTGTAATAATAGAACCGTGAGGTGTTGGGGTCAAACAGCTCCCACCACTGGTTCTCCCCCGTCCGCTTGATGCAAACGCCTTGTGGCGGGTCCCACACACACTCGCCTGTCAGCAGGTTAGCGTACATACGCTCCCGTGTTCTTGGCTCAATAATCTCCACCCACTCCAACCTGCAGAGAGAGAAGAGAGGTGATATCAGTGGGAAATCTGCTGCTGCATAAAGGTCTGCCTTTATCAATCATTAGCAACAATCAATTACATGAGCTTTAATGTGTTTTCATCCACTCAGACATGAAGGCAGACCAAATTAAGCTGTCAAGACTTATAAAGGCCCGTGTAACCTTGAAGAAATGAACCAGTGACAACGCAGGGGCGCGGTGAAGCAGGGGGGGCCCACGGGCCTGGACCAGGACAGGACACCCACGTCTTACAGATGCTTCCATTCTATTGTGCTCAGTGTGTTTCAATAGGGCTGAAAGCATATTTTGCTTGGCATGATGGCAGGTTTGTCCAATAACGTTATCTAGCAAATGATCTTAAGTATAGAGGATGTGCTCACAATCATAAAAGGGATTTCTTGATTTCCGCTATTAGATGGTGATGCTGCAGCTGCCATGTGTTCCCAGAGGGGGAGAGGAAGCTTCAATTCACACACACCTACACAGCAAAACCA